>NC_089754.1:55852270-55879770 GCF_040412425.1 Macrobrachium rosenbergii
CATACATTTTGTTTCACTTCGTTAGCTACAGTTAGGCTACTGAAGGCTCTTAGAGTTCCTAAAAAGCACTTTCTTGTTATCTATGGTGTGTCAAATACTGATGCTTTCATTTAATGGAGCCAATTTTTAACCTCTGACCTCTAAGATGCTATTTTTCTAAATTTTACAAAATAAGGACATGGGAAATGTTTCTTTCTACACAGAGCTCTATAATTCATACACTGACTTCACCCACATTTTTTTCTGTTGAATTATCAACTTGGAACTATTTCACATATTTATTCTCAATTCTTCTTTCTCTACGAAGATGGCTGAATGAGAGAAGGACTGACATATGCAACCACTGGTCCATTAATAATGCATGTAGGGCATTCAGTACAGCAATTTGCATAAACTTCCTATTTTGTGAAAGTGCCAAAACAGTTGCTTAGAACGTTCAAGGAGACATTACTTAACGCTTATTTATTTTGTGTGTACAGTTAACAACTGTATGCTAAACTCACTAAATACACACACAAACACATATATATATACATATATTGTGTATGTTAGTTAAACTAGTTGCAAAACTAGTGGCGAAAACTAATTACAAACACAACCCTACACTTTTGTCTCGCTTGTAAATACTTTCTTGAACGTATATGCATACATAATTATGCTATTCATAAGAATTTTCTTTCATGTGCATGTACAGATAACTGTGTGTCTGTACACACACACACACACACACACACACGAGCACTGCTTGTGTCTATATTTGTCCACCGTATTGCATCTAATGCAGTATTTGAACCCTGGGCCATCAAATATTTACGACAAACAAAGTAAGCTGAAGAGCGGTAATAAACGAAAATGGTTCGTTAGTCCATCAGAGCTATCATTCATTTCCTAAGGGGAGAGAGAGAGAGAGAGAGAGAGAGAGAGAGAGAGAGAGAGAGAGAGAGAGAGAGAGAGAGAATTACGGCATGTTTACTTTGTTCCTAATTGAAGGTCATGCCTCGGGTCAGCTAATTGGGCGGAAGTGTGAAGCAGTGTACAAAAAGGATGACGCTAAAAGGAGGAAAAGGTGAAAGGAGAGAGAGAGAGAGAGAGAGAGAGAGAGAGAGAGAGAGAGAGAGAGAGAGAGAGAGAGGGGGATTTGAGAGAGAGAGAGAGAGAGAAGGGGAGAGAGAGAGAGGAGAGAGAGAGAGAGAGAGAGAGAGAGAGAGAGAGAGAGAGAGAGAGAGAGAGAGAGAGAGAGAGAGAGGAGGGAGGAGGAGGAGGAGGAGGAGAGAGAGAGGAGGAGGAGGAGAGGAGGAGAGAGAGAGAGAGAGAGAGAGAGAGAGAGAGAGAGAGAGAGAGAGAGAGAGAGAGAGAGAGAGAGAGAGAGAGGAGGAGGGGGAGAGAGAGAGAAGAGAGAGAGAGAAAAAGGAGAGAGAGAGAGAGAGGAGAGAGAGAGAGAGAGAGAGAGAGAGAGAGAGAGATTAGGGAGAAACGGGAGGAGGGGGGGAAAATGGGAGGAGTCGGAAAAAAAGCAAACATAGGCGACAGAGGGTCTATAAATCAGAGCAGGAAGGTCCGAGATTATTATGGTTCATGATTAATTGATGATGCTATCCGGTCAAAATGAGCCGATGACGATGGAACGGAAGGGCGTCAATACCACAAAAGGACATACTCCTCCCCCAGAAGTAATTGGACCAGAAAGGTCGTCGCATAACCAGAACGTTTCTCAAAGGTTATAAGGGAAAAATAAGGAAAAACACAATGGAATTCTTGTCGTCTGGAATAATGAACCTGGCACTTCTAACAACGACGAATAATCATTATTAAGCTCCAAAAGCAAGAATAAGAGCAGAGACCTCAATAACATTCTTGAGGCGGAGGCGGCGGAATTTTTTCCTCCAGACGCCTACGCACGTCTTGTTCAATAGTGTACGCTTGTTGAAGCGAATGCTAAGACTTAATTACAAGTCCAATTCCTTCTGCTGGCGGTAACAAACCTTCCCCGACAAATTCAAACAGTCTCTGCGCTCTGTGTATTATTCTGTAAGGCTGTAAAGAGACGGGTCATGGACCTTCCCTTAATTCTGCAAATAGCCATGAAACGTATTACGATGGAGGCATTAAACAACGTCACTTGAAAGGGGCTTTGACCAAGGTCTTTCACTGTTCACCTGAAACGTTCTCAGTTGTAATGAGAGCTTATGGACCGATTCGCTTATTTATTGTTCTTGACAAGGGAACAGAAAATTACGATGAATGGATAGCTTTACACTATTTGACAAACTAGAACTTAACGTGGAGGTGAATCAACATTACTGTACATGATTAGTGAACGCATAAAAAATAACTATTAAGTTACGTAAGAAACGTGTTTTACTTCAAGAGCATATCCAATATAAATTTATATCTCACACCCGTTAGCATTGCTCAAAACCTAAAAAAGATGCAATGAGGAAACGTGAAAAAATAGTGGTTTTATCCTGATATGTAATTAGAGAGAGAGAGAGAGAGAGAGAGAGAGAGAGAGAGAGAGAGAGAGAGAGAGAGAGAGCCACGAAGGTGAGAGGATTCGAGCACATTCGGCAAGAAACACCTTGTTTCAATATTGGTAATTCTAGTTTGCCCAGGCAATGGTCGATGGAATTAATATTAGCATAAACTGACAGAAACTCGGTTGGAAGTTGGGAATTCGCGAAGTTCGGGCGAAAACAAAGATGTTATGATCTTGATCAGTTCAACCGTTGCAGATCAGTCAAGTCCATGTGCTAATGAACCCAACTGTTGTTTTCTTGAATTGAATACTGAATTGAATAGAGAATTTAGGCCAACGACCAAGCACTGGGACCTATGAGGTCATTCAGCGCTGAAATGGAAACTGACAGTTGTAAAAGGTTTGAAAGGTGTAACAGGAGGAAAACCTCAAAGCAGTTGCACTATGAATCAATTGTTAGGTTAGGAGAGGGTGGAAAGTAAGTTGGAAGAAAAAGAATATGAAAGGAGGTACAGTAAAAGGAACGAAAGGGGTTGCAGCTAGGGGCCTATGGAAGGTACGTTGCAAAGAACCTTAAGGAATGCCTACAGTGCACCACAGAAGGTGCACTGACGGCACTACCTCCCTACGGGGTAGTATTTTCTTAATCCTATTTCCAACATGGATTCTCGCTAAGATAAACAATTAGAAGACAAACGATTAGAACTCAAATCAAAGCAGTAAAATTCTCATCTCTTTTATAGACTCAATTTACGTTATCAACAATTTTAGTAAGATTTTGAATATCCAAATCTAAAGGTGCAACTTTTCTTTTATGTGTACCTTACGTATTTCTCGACAAACAGAAAAATTATTGATATAATAAGAGATAAGAACGGCGACATAACGAAATGAGATGATTGGACATAATAAATATATAAAATATATTATATAATATATATATATAATTATATACATATATATATATATATATATTTATATATATATATATATATATATATATATATATATTATTATTATGAATCCACAGGAAAAGACATATACATACATACATACATACATACACACATCCATATTTTTCCCAGATAATCTCGAAATGATTATGTCCAAATTTTTGTGGATAAAGCCTTGGCACTCACGATTTTATCAAACTGAAATAGTTGCTTTCTGACCGAATCTATTGCGAAAGGTCAAAAGTTCAGTCACTGATAAAAAAAAAAACTGCTCATTTACACTTACGCGTTATTGCCTTATTATCATAGCAATAATGTGTAGCTGTCAGTATGGATTTTACAGACCTATATTATACAGAAATATATAGGTTACATCACAGGTTCAATGCATGCTTATTTGTGCCTCGACCTACGCTACAATGACGTTTCTGTAACCCTTTAATTTTTCGAAAGAAAATCGTTATAGACAAAAGGTATATATAAATTTAATTACTGTAGCATCGTTCGTAAGTCAAACTGAAAAAATGGTAAAAGGTATTTTTTTCCATTTCTGTAACCCTTTAATTTTTTTAAAGAAAATCGTTATAGACAAAAGGTATATATAATTACTGCAGCATCGTTCATAAGTCAAATTAAAAATATGGCAAAAAATATTTTTGTCCATTTCTGCCATCGCTTATTTTCTTATTTCCGAGATATCGGGTAAAAATGATCGAAGGGTTCATGATTGCGATCTGGACTGTAATTCGGACACCAATTGTTTGATCAATGTACGATCAAATATTACTGACGAATTATAAAATGTCATCCAGAACTGGATGACAAGTTTTTGGTCATCCAATATATCGCATATAAATTTTCTAGTGTACATAGTTTTCATTACTATGAAAATTACAGAGAGAGAGAGAGAGAGAGAGAGAGAGAGAGAGAGAGAGAAATCATTCTAATGTTTCCAATGGGAGAGAGAGAGAGAGAGAGAGAGAGAGAGAGAGAGAAATCATTCTAATGTTTGCAGTGGAGAAAGAGAGAGAGAGAGAGAGAGAGAGAGTAGAGAGAGAGAGAGAGAGAGAGAGAGAGAGAGAGAGATCATTCTAATGTTTGCAGAGGAGAGAGAGAGAGAGAGAGAGAGAGAGAGAGATGTTTGAATGGAGAGAGAGAGAGAGAGAGAGAAATCATTCTAGTGTTTGCAGTGGAGAAAGAGAGAGAGGGAGAGAGAGAGAGAGAAAAATCATTCTAGTGTTTGCAGTGGAGAAAGAGAGAGAGAGAGAGAGAGAGAGAGAAAGAGAATCATTCTAATGTTTGCAGTGGAGAGAGAGAGAGAGAGAGAGAGAGAGAGAGAGAGAGAGAGAGAGAGAGAGAGAGAGAGAGAGAGGCTTTTGATTTCAGTTAACAAACAATTTAATTGCATGCTGTTGACACCTCGGGCAATCAACAGACGTATTCCTGAAATTTGTAGCTTTTTCCCCATTCCATGAGATCGGGCAACAAGTAAAGCATATCATTTTGTTTTTACTTTGATTTCACAATGGTGAACTTACACAACTGAACTGCAATAATGATTTTACCTAAAATTCTCCCATTTATTAAGCAATCCTGAATTCCAAAATAACACTCAACTCTTGAAAGCCAGAATAAAAGAACCGCATTGGTTTTGGCAATTTCTACATTCTTGCAAATACAATTTTATGCTACTCTCAATTTTTATAGATTAAGTTTTGACATAATGAACGAAGACGCTGGATAATGTAAGTGAAGCAATTACCCTCGTCTCATATTTTCTTGCAAACAAAATTTTATGCCTCTTTCCGTTTTTGTAGATGAAGTTTTGACATAATGAACGAAGACGCTGGATAATGGAAGTGAAGCAATTACCGCACTGGATAATGGAAGTGAAGCAATTACCGTACTAGATAATGGAAGTGAAGCAATTACCCTCGTCTCATACTTCCTTGCAAACAAAATTTCATGCCTCTTTCCGTTTTTGTAGATGAAGTTTTGACATAAAGAACGAAGACGCTGGATAATGGAAGTGAAGCAATTACCCTCGCCTCATATTATTCATTAAGACCGGAGATCCAGCGAGAGACAGTTATGTGATTGATGGAAAGTAGGAACTGAGGGCGCGCTAGGATTCTCCACAGAATATCGGAGCGAGTTCGCCAGAACAGTTCCGCCCTTAAACTAAAAGCCAGGGAAGATGACGAACGACTGTGTGGACACCGGTGACCTTGAATCCATCAAAGGAATTCCGCCCTTTCACTCGCCACCGACCCGTTCTATGGAATAGCGAGTCTATTCACCACCATAAAAGAGGATTCCTATTGGGCAGGAGTCAGTTTCATCGCCATTCCCGCGGGTTCCAGCTCACTCTGACGGGAGGGATTTCATCTTCATTCCGCCTGGAATCATAGGCGGCGGGTTTCACGTGGCTGGAAGAAAGAGCTTCAGAGGAAAATAATATGAGGAAATATCCTGTTTGGTACATGGTTACGCAATTATTGTTACATATACTTTTGAAAAACTGGTCGCATGATTACATACGTATTCTTATGACGAATGGGATCTAGAGCTTCACTCTAGAAAGTGGAGAGGCTTTGAAAAAACAATTAGGACACTTGAAGAGCCAATATCGACGCTAGCCTCGGAGTGATATTAAACAGGCAAAAATGCACTTCGGCGCAATCGACTTTTATGTACAGCCGCTACAGATTATAATCGAGGCCACCGAAAACAGATCTATCTTTCGGTGGTCTCGGTATAACGCTGTATGAGCCGCGGCCCATGAAACCCTCAGCCGGCCGCGGTGGCCTGTCCTATATCGTTGCCAGAAGCACGATCATGGCTAACTTTAACCTTAAATAAAATAAAACCTACTGAGGCTAGAGGGCTGCAATTTGGTATGTTTGATGACTGGAGGGTGGATGATGAGCATAGCAATTTCCAGCCCCCTAGCCTCAGTAGTTTTTAAGATCTGAGGGTGGACAGAAAAAGTGCGGACGGACAGACAAAGCCGGCACAATAGTTTTCTTTTACAGCAAACTAAAAGTCTTGTTTAAAAGGCTAAACTCAGCCGGCGTTGCCTACACTTCACAGTGAGGATAAATAGCCTTTGCATGACGGATATTCCATCAAAAAACAAAAACAACCTGAAACCATTAATACTAAATATAAAGACTCCCATATTTCAATGTTGCCGATGGTATTTTGACAAATTAAATTTTCAAAAAAAAAAATAATATATATTAAAAAAAATCTCGTAATAGAAATTTTTAAAGGCGAAACACTTTTCCACAAAGCCATCAACTTGGAAAAACTCTTAATGCAACCATAACACGACCCACGCAATAGAGGCAGTACAATTTGTACCATACTACTGTAAAAAATGGTGGGAGTTCTTCTTCAAGGAGATTCCAGCCATTTGCAAAGAACCTCCTAGATGAGACGGAACTTGCCAATGACTGTGTCTTAAAACCAAAGTTATCTACGGGCTATTTTCGCAATGCATCCTGTCTCGAGGAGGAAAGTTTCGTCTCTTCACTGACAGAATCATTTCACTTCGAATGTTGACCATTTCCCCGTGGCAAAAATAATGACAACGTCATATTTGAACGCAAAGAACCAACTGCTGTAACCCAGAGAGTGAGCAATCTTTGGAAGCTCCAGTTCAACCTGACTAATCTTCAAAAATGTCTGAACGCGTATAAATAGTTGAAGCGTGTTTCATACATGGGGAAGGGAAATAATACGCTGAAACGAAACGAACAGTTTCTTTCCTTCAATACAGGAAAAATCAAACAAAAAGGATTCAAGGGAATTTGCTTCGTGAAGGTTCTTAAAAAAAAAAAAAAAAAAAAAAAAGAATTCCAACCTCGCAAGTAAATAAATACGTTATTACGTAATTTAAACGTAACGCATTCAACATGTAATTTAAAACGCGTATTATGAAACCGTAAAAGCGAGATGAGATGCCGAAAAAACAGCAAAACCACTCTCGAGATTATATATAACACATGAGCTACCGAACTAGTTATAAGCAAAGAATTATTCTAACAGCTTTACTCCGTAATATGTATTTGTATGTATGCATGCGTGTGTGTGTGTATGTGTGTGTATACATATATATATATATATGTATATATACACAAATATATGTATATATATATATGTATATTATATACATATTTACGGGTATATAAATATATATATAAAATAAATAATATATATAAATATATATATATATATATATATTTATAAATAATTATATATAAATATATATATATATATATATACATTACATAAATATCTATATATATACACATATATATATACATTTACATATAAGAGAGAGAGAGAGAGAGAGAGAGAGAGAGAGAGAGAGAGAGAGAGAGAGAGAGAGAGTAAGTGGCGCAGTTTATGTGAACCTTCCGTGGACTAGCATTCAGGGGCCAGCTGTTTTGTAATTTTCTGCACGATACGAGGTTCATTCACAATTCAACAGCAAGTGTGAATATGGCAGAAATCGTTTTCTATACCCTTCTAAGGGGCCCTCCAATTTAAGGGGAAACTGCTTGATAGTAGACAGCAAAAAGAGCCAAAAATTAAAGAAATATTTCTTATTCAAGCACGCACAGAATGGCCATTATCGTCTCAAGCAGGTTTTAAACGGAAGCTCCAATATCTTTGTTTCCATACATGCAATACGGATTTTTAGTTTTCTGTAAAAGAAAACTGTTGTGGCGGCTTTTGTCTGTCCGTCCGCACTTTTTCTGTCCACCTTCAGGTCTTAAAAGCTACTGAGGCTAGAGGGCTGCAAATTGGTATGTTGATTATCCACCCTCCAATCATCAAACATACCAAATTGCAGCCCTCTAGCCTCAGTAGTTTTTATTTGATTCAAGGTTAAAGTTAGCCATGATCGTGCTTCTGGCAACGATATAGGAGAGACCGTGGTTAAAGTTTCATGGGCCGCAGCTCATAAAGCATTATACCGAGACCACCGAAAGATAGATCTATTTTCCGTGGCCTTGATAGTACGCTTTAGTTGCTGTACAGAAAACTCGATTGCACCGAAGAAACTTCGGCGCACTTTTAACTTAGTTTCTTTTTCAACACACTTTTCCTTTGGAAGACTTCCAATCTCATTTCTCCTCGAAATCCTTTCATTCATCAGGCGAATGGGACTCAACCCAGTGTAAGTGGGTATTAATGGGTATTGAAAGTTGATAGTGCCTTCTCAGTAATCACATGTAAGAGTTCTACATCATTTTCTGAATCCTGATTAGTTCTTCAGGCGTTTAATGGCATTCTCCTGCATTACCTGAAATTGTCCGACTTTCGAGGCAATCTGTTAATGCTCATTAGGTTTCGTTTGTGCGTTATGATTACAAATAACAGTGTTTGTGGTAATAGCAGGTAATTAAAGCTGTTTAGGTGCAGCTACGTAAGACTCGCAACTTTGCTATTAAATCGTATCCAGCAAAATTCTATATTTATGCGTTTATTGAATAGCCTCTTTTTTTCAAAAAAGAGCTTAATATTGATGACGTCAAATGAAACGTAATTAGGTAAAAAATATACCTTAAGTACGTATTTAGTTTTCTGTAAAAGAAAACTATTGTGCCGGCTTTGTCTGTCCGTCTGCACTTTTTCTGTCCGCCCTTAGATCTTAAAAACTACTGAGGCTAGAGGGCTGCAAATTGGTATGTGGATCATCCACCCTCCAATCATCAAACATACCAAATTGCAGCCCTATAGCCTCAGTAGTTTTTACTTTTATTTAAGGTTAAAATTAGCCATGATCGCGCTTCTGGCAACATTAAAGGATAGACCACCACCGGCCCGTGGTTTTAAAGTGTCATGGGCCGCGGCTCATACAGCATTATACCGAGACCACCATAAGACAGATCTATTTTCGTCGCCTTGATTATACGCTGTACAGAAAACTCGATTGCGCCGAAGAAACTTCGGCGCATTTTTTTTACTTGTTTGCCATTGCAATCCACATGACAACCTGAAGGTGAATCATTTTGCAAAATAATTGAACACATTCTTATAACCAGTTACCCAGATGAAAATGAAAATAAGTTGGGAGAAAAAGAATTTGGCAGGATTGAACTGAATACAGAATTTAGGCCAAGGTCCAAGCACTGGGACCCACGAGGTCATTCAGCGCTGAAACGGAAAATGACAGTTAAAAATTTGAAAGTTGCACTATGAATCAATTGTTAGGAGAGGATGGAAAGCAAGATGGAAGAAAGAGAATAAGAAAGGAGGTATAAGTAAAAGAAAGGAAAGGGGTTGCAGCTACGGTCCTAAGGGACGCTGCAAAGAACCTTGAGCAATGCCAACAGTGCACCGCAAGAGGTGCTCTGACGGCGCTAACCCCCAACTACAGGGACGAATTTGGTAGGGAGGGGAAAGTACGGAAAAGATGGATGAACCTCCTAATCACCACTTTTTCGTTTCCTAGTAATCTGAAAAGCCTATAGAAAACTTTCGATTCCACTGAATTAACTCCGGAATAGAGAGAGGGAGAGAGGGGGGGGGAGGGGAAGCTTGTTCAATCACTTAGATGTAATCTCACAAACTTAATCAATCACGCCTTTGTGATGAACGAGATGACCCGCGTTTTCAGGCGGACAGAATTCGCCTCTCCATTTTAACCTCTTTCAGAGGAAGACTTTTCAATAAGCCCAAATTCCAAATTCTCAAATAAGATAGCCTGAATCACAAATTTTATTGCATGTGCAAAAGTGACTCTTTCCTTGGTGAAGCTCCAGTTGTATCTAAAGGAATATATCTACGGTTCCGTTGTTAAGAATAATTAAATGAATGATTTCAATACTTATATAGTTCATTTCATGGCTTCTTTAAGTAATTTCCTCGAGCTAGGACTCAAAGCAATTCACCTAAAGCAACACAGGTGTTCTTCATATTCTTTGTAAGCTTGAATTTCAAGTCCATGTCCCCTTAGGTGGGCTTGTTCCATACGAATAGGTTTCATCTTCTGAATAAATAATAATAATAATAATAATAATAATAATAATAATAATAATAATAATAATAATAATAATAATAAGGCACTTTTCTTGTCCATCACACAGATTTGTGATAATTAAATGCGAAATTTTCTAACCTATCATGCTTGAATATTCCTGTTTTACAGAAGGAATATTTTCAGCCAGAAAATATTCCAAATAACGATGCAACACTGCTCTGCTGGAAAGGAAATACCTTTGTGGAAATACACGTGACAAACTGGAAACACTAAACTGGAGAAATAAAGACGAAATTCAGACTTCACTAAAAAAATGAAATTAACAACTTGGGGGCAGTTTGCGTCGTGTATTTAGCATTCATGAAACTTTGGCAATAATGCCAAGCGCAGGGGCACTTTCTGCCAATCAGTCCTCCAGACACTGGAAAGAGGGATTGGAACGGTTGGGCAGCAAGATGGAAGGAATGAAGGGGGAACGGAAGTACTGTAAAAGGCTGAGGAGTGGAAACGTTTATTTCTTGTATAATCTGTTGATATACTCGTGATCATCCGCAGGAATGTATTCCTCAGGTTGGTTTTCCATTACAGAATTTGAAATGACGTTAATGCTATCGAGAGAGAGAGAGAGAGAGAGAGAGAGAGAGAGAGAGAGAGAGAGAGAGAGAGAGAGAGAGAGAGAGAAACGAGCTGGGGGGCTGAAAAGGAATACTAAGATCCATTTCGGATGATTTATGCATTCACAATCTCGAGGCTTTTAAAGTTTTCAAGGTATCTGAGGGGGACGGAGGGACCGAATGAATAAATTCCAAATAAAAATAAGAGGTCGACCCTACGCCTTCGAGGCATGGGACCCCGAGTGGCCGCAGGAGAGCGAGTTAGGAACGTAAACTTGGTGTTAACAAAGGAAATTTTTCCGGACAGACGAAATACGCATCCACAAACGTTCACGAGGAAAAACAAGTCCATAAAAAATGCGCCGATCTCCGGCGCAATCGACTGTTCCGTACAGCGTATGATCAAGGCCACCGAAAACAGATCTATCTTTCGGTGGTCTCGGTATAATGGTGTGTGCACCGAGACCCGTTAAACTTTAAACGCTGTCCGGTGGTGGCCTGTTCTTCATCGTTGCCAGACGCACGATTGCGGCTAACTTTAACCTTAAATAAAATAAAAACTACTGAGGCTAGGGGGCTGCAATTTGGTATGTTTCATGATTGGAGGGTGGAGGATCAACATACCAATTTGCAGCCCTCTAGCCTCAGTAGTTCTTAAGATCTGAGGGCTGACAGAAAAAGTGAGGCCATTCAGTGCTGAAAGGAAAATCTGAGAGTAAAAGGTTACAAAGGTGTAACAAGAAGTAAAACTTTAGCAGTTGCACTATGAAATAATCGTTAGGAGAAGATGGACAGCAAGATGGAAGAAAGAGAATATGAACTGAGGTACAGTAAAAGGAACGAAAGGGGTTGCAGCTAGGGGCTGAAGGGACGCCGCAAAGAACCTTAAGTAATGCCTACAGTGCACCGCATGAGATGCACTGACGGCACTATAGGGCTCATTCTCTCGGAAAACAGACTTTGACTGTCAGCCGCACAGATCGTTTTCATGTTTCAAATCCCTGGCAAAATTAAGCTGAATATCTGAAAGACCTGTCTCTGCCCACTGACTGATATCTGAGCGTTTTGACAGACTGTCATTTCATGCTAGAACTTATTCTTGCCACATTTCAGGCACGACTGTATTTCAACACGAATCTCAATTTCATACGTGGAGTTCTATAGAGGAAGTGAAAGTCAATACACGTTCAGTTTGCACTGTCAACACGAAGATACGAGATTGCATACATGGGTCGATCAAACGTAAATCAAGGATTATTTTATCTTTGGAGAATTCAGCGACTTATTTTCTCGACCGAATAATCTCCAGGCCGATGTAGAAAGATCGGAAAAACATCATCAGCAACATAGATTTTCCGTCATTACAACAGAGTCTCTCCCTCTCTCTCTCTCTCTCTCTCTCTCTCTCTCTCTCTGTGTTCAACCTTTCCCCATTCCATTTGCTCCCCTGGAATTAATGTCCTTTCCAGCATGCGCGGCGTTTTACGAGATTGAGGAAAATTCGCTTATTATATCCCAAAGGGAAGTAATTTTTTCCAGCTGATTTCTGAAATGAATTTAAGAGCTACTCTTCTCGACCCTTTTCGCGTTTTGCTTTATCATAAACTCTTGCATATATAAAAGATAGCTTCAAAACGCATGCGTCCGTGATACTCCGTACCTTGTGGGAGGAGTGTTTTTCAATAATATATTTAAAAAAAAAAAAGACATGAAAGGGAACGAATGACGTGTATGTAACTTTAATCGATGTCATTTATTCAATTCCTGGAGTAAGGTTCAATTTTGCCAGTCGTCACTTCTGGAAACCGGAAAAGTGAACAGCTAATTCCAAAGGTCGAAGAAATATACGCTGATATGAAATAAAGGGTACGGACTATTCATATAAGTTTTCCATCTTTAAACCAATGGATTTCAAAATGCATCTGTATTTATAAGCTGACTTTTTTTTCCTGTTATTGTATTAGCCAAGATATTCTAAACATTTTCCTCGGTACCACCAGACTTTTCATGATCACGAATAACATACAGTTCACTAAAGCCTCCTCCTGAGATCTTTACCTCAGTTGAAGCACGCTCTCTCTCTCTCTCTCTCTCTCTCTCTCTCTCTCTCTCTCACACACACACACACACCTGTCGCTAAGCTCCTCTCCGCTGGAAGTTCTCAAAGCGTTATCTAACATTTTCATTCCCGTAGGAGCGGTAGTGCCGTCAGTGCACCTCATGCAGTGCACTGTAGGCATTTTTTAACAAGGTTCTTTGCAGGGTGCCTTCCTTGGGCCCCTAGCTGCAACCCTTTTCATTCCTTTTATTGTACCTCCTTTCATATTCTCTTTCTTCCATTTTACTTTCCACCCTCTCCTAACAACTGATTCATATTGCAACTGCTTTGAGGTTTTCCTCCTGTTACACCTTTCAAACCTTTTACTGTCAGTTTACATTTTAGCGCTGAATAACCTTACAGGTCCCAGCGCTTGGCCTTTGGCCTAAATTCTATATTTAAATCACATCAAATCATACGAACGAGACGAAAGACAACTCGCTCACGAGGCAACCTAATATTCTTTTAAAATGCTACCGCTAATTTGGGAAGGGAACCCAATGCTTTCATAGAAGCTAGGTCCCCCCTACCCCCCCATAAAAAACAAAGAGGCGAAAAAGGGAGGAAATAAAAAGGGGGAGGGGTGCATGGGAAATGAGGGCGGGGGGTTAACGCCAAGTGAAGCGATAGATCAGATTAGGAAAGAACGAACTTTTTCGGCATCCGAAGCAATTAAGTATTTTTCTTACCTCCGGGGGGTAATCAGTACGCGTATAACAAATAACAAATTTAATACTACCATTTTGCAAATGGGTGTACCACTTACGAGGCTGTTATTGCTAATTTGGCTTAAAAAAATTAATAATTCAAAATAATGAAAATTACAAATAAGGTAACAACAAACAAAAAGTATAAAAAAATTATGTCAACAGTTAAAATTCATTTAGAACAGGAAAAAACATACAAACAATATGAAAAAAATCGAAGTAAATAAGCATTTTCTCGATTTAAAAAAAATAATGTTATTTTTATGACTGCTAAAATAGTTTGTTATTTTTTTTATGAGAACCTACTTTGGTCATGATTTTGAAATACTGGCACTTCAGGTTAATCCTGACGTTATACACAAATATATATACTTACATATATACTGTATATATATATGCAATACATATATATATATATACACATAAATTGTATATATATATTATATATAGTCAAATTTATTTTGAAGCATTTCAGAATAACGACCAAATCAGGCTCACGGGAAAAAATAAGGATAACAAACTCCATTTATAACTCACATTAAAAAAATTTCCTTTTAAATTGACATTGCTGTTTTTCACTGAACGATATTTTTTTGTATAGTTGATTTGTTACCCTGTCATTTGTGAGTTTTACCTCTTTTTGTATCGATTTTAATTTCTGAATTTTTTTGTTTGTCTGTTAGCATAGTTGAATCGGTTTTTAATTACACAAAATGATTGCATTTACCCGTTTTTCATTGATTTTACTTTCTGTACTTTTTTGGTTTTGTCTGTTAGGATAATTGGTTTTTTAATTATCTAAAAATGATTGTATACGATAAGAAATCCTATGACCACTTCTTTGTCTAGTTCGACGAAAATACAAGATTTACAGTATAACCTGAGGGCCTTTGAAATCATCACCTCAATAGGATTTCCAAGTGGAACTCTCGCGTCAACAATATAATTACCCTACCAGTGCTAGTTAATAATCACGCTTCTAATGAACCGATTCTAGTTAATAATCACGCTTCTAATGAACTGATTCTAGTTAATAATCACGCTTCTAATGAACTGATTCTAGTCAATAATAACGCTCCTAATGAACCGATTCTAGTTAATAATCACGATTCTAATGAACCGATTCTACTTAATAATCACGCTCCTAATGAACCGATTCTAGTTAATAATCACGATTCTAATGAACCGATTCTAGTTAATAATCACGCTGCTAATGAACTGATTCTAGTTAATAATAACGCTCCTAATGAACTGATTCTAGTCAATAATCACGCTCCTAATGAACCGATTCTAGTTAATAATCACGATTCTAACGAACTGATTCTAGTTAATAATCACGCTCCTAATGAACCGATTCTAGTTAATCTGAACCGATTCTAGTCAATAATCAGCTTTAATGAAATCTTAATAATCACGCTCCTAATGAACCGATTCTAGTTAATAATCATGTAATGAACCGATTCTATTCAATCACGCTCCTAATGAACCGATTCTAGTCAATAATCACGCTCCTAATGAACCGATTCTAGTCAATAATCACGCTCCTAATGAACCGATTCTAGTCAATAATCACGCTCCTAATGAACTGATTCTAGTCAATAACCACGCTCCTAATGAACCGATTCTAGTCAATAACCACGCTCCTAATGAACCGATTCTAGTCAATAACCACGCTCCTAATGAACCGATTCTAGTCAATAATCACGCTCCTAATGAACCGAAGTCAATAACCACGCTCCTAATGAACCGATTCTAGTCAATAACCACGCTCCTAATGAACCGATTCTAGTCAATAACCACGCTCCTAATGAACCGATTCTAGTCAATAACCACGCTCCTAATGAACCGATTCTAGTCAATAACCACGCTCCTAATGAACCGATTCTAGTCAATAATCACGCTCCTAATGAACCGATTCTAGTTAATAACCACGCTCCTAATGAACCGATTCTAGTCAATAACCACGCTCCTAATGAACCGATTCTAGTCAATAATCACGCTCCTAATGAACTGATTCTAATTACGGTGTCGTCGGCTGACTGGCCCATCCAATGCGCAGCTGCTTTTCTTCTCGCGGAAACAAAAGTGCCAATCTTTGGCTTCAAGATAACGAGGACGGGTGGTGTCTCCATTATCATTGCTGCCACTGACGCTGACGACGAGTGCTTTGAGTGAACTCTGGAAGAGCGGTCCAAAAAAGGGATGCGAAAATGCACCCGTGTGACGGCGCCTTTAAGTTAGTCTGGGGAAAACAGGAGGAGGAGGTGGTTTCCAAATCTTGACAGCTCAAAGTGTCAGGGAAAACAGGATGAGGAGAAGGAGAGAGAGAGAGAGAGAGAGAGAGAGAGAGAGAGAGAGAGAGAGAGAGAGAGAGAGAACAGAAGAAGGAGAAGGCTTCCAATAACATCATTTCAGTTTATCTTACCATCTATTTTTCCTCTTACGCTTCTCGTGTTTTAAAGTCCACCTGCCCAACCCTTCCTCCCGATTCCTCAAAAATCTATTCTATATTATTCTTACCTGCCTGTTTTTATCGCATTTACGTTTTCTGTAAAAAGAAAACTATTGTGGCGGTCTTGTCTGTCCGTCCACACTTTTCTGTCCGCCCTCGGATCTTAAAAATCACTGAGGCTAAAGGGCTGCGATTTGGTATGTTGATCATCCACCCTCCAGTCGTCAAACATACCAAATTTCAGCCCTCTAGGCTAAGGTTAGCCATAATCGTGCTTCTGGCAACGATATAGGCTAGGCCACCACCGGCCCGTGGTTAAAGTTTCATGGGCCACGGCATTATACAGAGATCATCGAAAGATAGATCTATGTTCGGTGGCCTTGATTATACGCTGTACCGGCTGTACGGAAAACTCGACTGCCCCGACGAAACTTCTGTGCATATTTTACCTGTTTACGATGAAGTCACTGATCCTGGTAGAGTAAGCGTCTATGCAAGAATTATGGTAATGCAGTGTTTGTAAGCGTGATCATTTTTGCTCGCATTTTCTTACAAATCTTATCAATCTTCTTATTTCTAAGACTTATTTCATCCGGTAGCAGCTGTACGCTACGACACAATTAATTTCTCATTTTATTTTCTCTCATTTTTTCAAGTGGACAGCAACTCTTGGTCTCTGGCAATACCGCCCCCGTTCTCTCTCTTTATTTTCAAATAATATCCCTTGGATTTTCCTTTCCGCGCTTCCATTAATATTTGACAACTCCGCTTGTTGTTCCTCGCACTGGAGTGATGTTATGAAACCATGTTTTGAAACCATTATGAAACCGTGTTTTGAAACCATTATCATCTTTACAACCAGCTTGGTTTCTTATTCAGTATTTCTTCCAAGTCCCGCGCCTCACTGCTTTCTCCTCTTCACTTTAGCATCATTAACCAAAGGAAGAACGTTTGAATCATTGAACTGAACTGGATATAGAATTTAGGCCACAGGCCAAGCACTGGGGCCTGTGAGGTCATTCAGCGCTGAAACGGAAATTGACAGTAAACGGTTTGAAAGGTGTAACAGGAGGAAAACCACGCACTATGAATCAAATGTTGGGAGAGGTTGGAAATAAGATGGAAGAAAGGGAATATGAAAGGAGGTACAGTAAAAGGAACGAAAGGGGTTGCAGCTAGGGGCCTCAGGAAGGCACGCTGCAAAGAACCTTAAGCAATGCCTACAGTGCACCGTATGAGGTGCACTGATGGCACTAAACCCCCCTACGGGGAAACAACGTTTGAATCACTGCCTGACCTTTCAACAGACTTGTGTCTATTTATTGCCCTAAACAAAATGATTCCCTGTTTTTTAATTGCAAACTTTCCTTTTCAATTTCCTGCGGGATATTTGTCTTTTCCGCCGGTCACTGGTGTCAAAGTCCCGAAAAATAAGAAGGTCACATTTGGTGTCAAAGTCCAGAATATTCAAAAAAGCCAAAATGGGCTTTATTTTATATTCATCAAAACCTTTCCCATTTCAAAAGTATATATATATAGCTTATATGGTTTAATTAATCATTATCTTACTCTTTGTGTCTAGAATAAAATCTATAACAAGTCCTCTTCAAACAAAGCCAAAATGGGCTTTATTTTATATATATATCAAAATATATATATATATATATATATATATTTATATACACACACACACACACATATATATATATATATATATATATTTATATATATATATATATATATATATATATATATATATATATATATATATATATTGATTCTTCATCAATTATTATATTTCCAAAATGATTTCTCCATTCTGTTTCTATTTCGCCCTATGAACAACACTATTCCTTTCCCTTGTCGAATGTTCTGGTTCACGAAATTGCATCTGACTCCCTTTTGTTACCATTCTTATTAATTTAGTTCAACTGTATACATACATATATATACACATGTAGATACATATATGTGTGTGTGTATACAGTATATATATATATATATATATATATATATATATATATATATATATATATACATATACACACACATATACATATGTATGAAGATAAAAAGGCCCATAAAACACTATTTGAACTTTGCAACCATATATTTCGAGCACCTTCAGTGAACAGGGCCACAGACGAAATGCTCGAAACATATGGGCCTTTTTATCTTCATATTATACTGTTGTATTACAGCAAAAGACATTCATATATACATGTGTGTGTAGACACTAATCACTGGGTTACTGGTTTTTAATTTTTGAACAGTTTATACCCATTTCACACAAACTGTTCTCAAGAGGATCAAAAGTACACTTATAATAAAATCCCTGCATAAAATCGAACCTATACTATACCATACACACTCTCGCACAGAAACAAAGATAAAGTGAGGGAGATAGCAAGTCACTCGATAGTTTATAACTCAGTCAAGACAAAGTAATTGCAATGAATCTTTGTTGTGACAATAAAACGAAATAATAAAATATTAAGACTGGAACAAAAGACATATCATGGAATATTCTGAAAGAGAGAGCAGGGCCGGAAAAGCATTTAGAAATACATTTTTTTAAAAACCTTTACATATTTAATCGGGACTCGAACATGCATTGTGAAATAACTATAATCATGATCTTCAAACGCAAACATTTTAGATGAGCTCATCATGCTTGCAAACATGACTATTTATAAAGCAAATTTCCAAGAAGCACAAAAATAATGGTCTAAATTCGCATGCACGTCCATGCAATGTTAACATATAACATCTTCTAAAAAAAAAGGGCAGCAGATGAAAAGCAAACATGGTGGAGTCAACTACTTTAAGAATGTTGACTTTCTGAGAGAGAGAGAGAGAGAGAGAGAGAGAGAGAGAGAGAGAGAGAGAGAGAGAGAGAGAGAGAGAGGTAATATCCAGATTCACGTCAGCCCCGAATATTAGTAACTGTTCACTTGAAGAGGATATCCAACGTAACGATTTTATATTAAGAATATTGACTTTTTGAGAGAGAGAGAGAGAGAGAGAGAGAGAGAGAGAGAGAGAGAGAGAGAAGAGGTAATATCCAGATTCACGTCAGCCCCGAATATCAGTAACTGTTTTTACTACTAGAGGAGAGATCCAACGTAACGATTTTATATTAGGAATATTAACTTTTTGAGAGAGAGAGAGAGAGAGAGAGAGAGAGAGAGAGAGAGAGAGAGAGAGAGAGAGAGAGAGAGGAGGTAATATCCAGATTCACGTCAGCCCCGAATATTAGCATCTGTTTTTACTTCAAGAGGAGAGATCCAACGTAACGATTTGATATTAAAAAGGATGAAATCTCTATATGTATAAATACGTGACTCAGCGCTAAACTAGTCAATATTCCAGTCTAGAGGCACTACAGAAAAAAACAAAAAGAAGCTAGCGACAACATGGAAGATTAACAATGTAAAAAATACCTATGTTGACGACATGACGACACTGTGATTTGGCTACTTGTCGAGTGTATACAAAGTATTACCTTTAGAGTCCTCGTTCGTCCCAGAAGGACGGCGTCCATTTCCCCCTCTGGCCGAACCATATCTACGTTTCTGACTCCACCGTTAATTTGAGACATACTATTTTATAAGTAGTAGTGGTAGTAGTAGCAGGAGTACTAGCAGTAGTAGTAGTAGTAGGAGAAGTGGCCAGTGTTAAAAGTGCGCCAGATCTCTTGTCTTCACCCCCGACGCGGGAGGGAGCCACCGATTTTGCATAACGGACCAACCACCAGCGGCTCCTGGGACAAGCGGTTACCAGAAGTCACTCCATGGGTCGCGTCAAAGCTCCCCCGTACTCACTCGAATGTCAAGCTGTACTCCTTTGTAACGAGACGGTCTCTCTCTCTAGGAGTTACATGAGAATTTCATTTCTTAATCTATATTTATATATATCAAAATTACGTCTTACAAATTATGGAAGCTGGAGAATGCGTATTCCTTTAAGAAAAACATTACAGAGGCAATACTCACATCATTATCATGTCAATTTACTATATCCTCTGGTCGGGGTACCTTCCAGTAGTTGATTTCTTCTTGAAACGATCTGATTTCCAGAGATTCAGAGCAGGTACTGTGTTTTCAGTGAATTAGGCGAAATATTTTATGATCTAAACGTTACGGGATGCAATACAATATAAAAATACAAAATATCATACTTCCTTTTTTTTCCACAGATCACACCTCACTTGAATTAATGTTTCATGTCACTCATGTTTCATTAATGCATTTTTAATAGTAGGATTTCACTCAGTATTGCATTCAAATTATTTTGTGGTTATTTATCGCGAACATTGTTATTCGTCTCATACTCCTGTGATTTTATTTAAACATGGTAGAGAACAAATTTCCTTAATAACATTTTGGAAGACAGTATTATTTATAAAACAAATTAGAAACATAAAATAAAGAACAATTATTGAGAAACTTCGCGCGCAAAAATAAAAAGAAATAGTCCAAAAATTGGTTTGAAATGATAACGGGTCTTCAGGTATTTTACTATTTTATCTGCCCGTACGAAGGCTGCCTGTCACGCACATAAACTGAAAGTTAACTTACCATCTACAAAATCATTTTACACTTGGGGAAGGCAGCGCAAATCTAGATGAAGTGAGAAATGCCCCGCGTCTGGAAGTTCTAAAGTCACTATTGCCAATAATCACCCTTTATTTCAAGCCTAAACTGGTAAACAATTTTTTTTTCCAGGAAATTCAACATGTTCCATTACCCTAAAAGACAGAACAAAGTTATCAGCGGATGAACAATCATCAGGGCACTTTAGCGTTTCACGAAATACCCTTTGAACCTCAACTCCGACCAACAGAACTGATGCTAACAGTGGACAGCAATTTAAAAGTTTCCTAAGCTTCACGACGGGTAATACTGTACTGCCGTGTGTGTGTGTGTGTGTGTGTGTGTGTGTGTGTGTGTGTGTGTGTGTGTGTGTGTGTGTGTGAATTGAACTGAACTGAATATAGAATTTAGGCCAAAGGCCAAGCACTGGGACCAAATGAAGACAAGCCAATCAGATGTGGCGGGTTCGCGTCTCCCCCAGGGCGATGAAAATTCACTGGCTTCGTATCATGATCAGTTACTGCTGCAGTGTAGGGGGCGTGTCTGCGGTGGGAGGTTGAAACCAACATTCTTTGGAAGCTTGAACTTCAAGTCAGTGACCCCTTTGGTGTGCTTGTTCCATGTGAATAGGTTTTCATCTACTGAAATATATCATAATTTACACTCGTGCTTCTTTTTTATAATCTGTCAGCTAATCTTTTTTGACGCACTGCTTCTTTCGTCTCATATGCTCTCTTTTTCCCACACACGCAGGCATTTTTGCTTCGAGGCAACTTGGCTTCAGCCTTCTTCCATACTACTGCTTGCTTGTTTCGAGCAATAATAATAATAATAATAATAATAATAATAATAATAATAATAATAATAATAATAATAATAATAACAGTGGATTTGTTTTTCCACTTTAAGACTCATGCTGCTATGAGTATTTTTTAATAATAATAATAATAATAATAATAATAATAATAATAATAATAATAATAATAATAATAATAATAATAATAATAACTGTGGATTTGTTTCTCCATTTTAAGACTCATGCTGCTATGAGTATAATTTAATAATAATAATAATAATAATAATAATAATAATAATAATAATAATAATAATAATAATAATAATAATAATAATAACAACTGTGGATTTGTTTCTCCATTTTAACACTCGTGCTGCTATGAGTATTTTATAATAATAATAATAATAATAATAATAATAATAATAATAATAATAATAATAATAATAATAATAATAATAATCGATAACAGTAACATTCCAGACTTAGAAGCTCCAGTTCACAACGCATACTGATGGACATTCCACACTGAGGTAATAAGGTCATGTGGAAATAAATGAGCGTCATTCCTTTTTAACACACACTGTCCAAATTAATGCAAAACACGGACATTGCATTTTCACCCTCGTCGCTGTGGGCTAACAAAATTTATCAGCATAATGAGACCTGTATGCCTCCTGTCCTGAATTTTTTGAAAGCAATGTGAAATAACATGTATTCCAGTGTATGCATGAAGATGCCATTAGCTTATTAACCAAAATCACATCGCAATTCGTTTTGGGCGTCAGGGAGGCTGAATGTGATTTGTCGTTAGTGAATACGGTTGTAAATAAAAATAAATATATATATGTGGTGAATATCCTGCCACCGCAAAAACCTATTTGCATTTGTTTAGCAGAAACTGTTATTTGAACGAACCGACAATATATACATATATATAAATATATAAATATATATATATATATATATATATATATATATATATATATATATATATATATATATATATATATATGTGTGTGTGTGTATTAGAAATAATCAACACACAATCACGTGGGGAACAGAAATAAATTTATTTCTGACTCGCATCAGGATTGAACCCAGGTTTTCAATTGAAAGACGAGACCACTGCCAACCGAGCCACACAAGTCTATATATATATATATATATATATATATATATATATATATATATATATATATATATATATATATATATATATATATATATATACATATATATGAGCCACACAAGTCTATATATATATATATATATATATATATATATATATATATATATATATATATATATATATATATATATATATATATTTGTATGTATGTATATATATGTATATACTGTACATATATGTATATGTATACATATATTGACCTGTTACCTCAATGATAAGTATCAGACGACACCACGTTCCCGCTTAATTACCATCATCATTAATTATCATTATTGTTGATTCCACGCCTCAAAGTTATATTGGATCGTAACCTGTTTGAAATTTTATCGGGTTTCAGTATTTGTTACGTGAAGGTCACTCATTATAATAACACATCATTAGTCAGTGTATTCATCTAGTCCAGTTGCAAAAGAATCATTTGAAAGAATCATCATTGTGATAGTTCCATAGTTTAACGTAAACATGTATGCATACGTACATACATACATACATATACAGGCACACACGTAATATATATATAAATATATATATATATATATATATATATATATATATATATATATATATATATATCTTGAAAATTTCAAAGGTATTTCGATTTTGAAAATAAAAGACCCAAATGAAGATTAATTACAAGAATATCAATATAAAAATGTATATATATAAAAATTTATATAATATAATATATATATATATATATATATATATATATATATATATATATATATATATATATATATAAATATATAAATACATATATATATATATATAGTATATATAACATTCGACAAGTAATCTCAAAGCAATGACGATATTACGCCGTTTTTTCATGTTATTTAATTAACTTCGTATAGGATAAGCGACTGTGATAAACACGCTTTCCTCATATATACACTACCACCCGAGGCATTGTGGAACAGAAGGAAGAATCTTATTCATTTACCTCTGGAGAACTCCTCGCCTCTGGGCGAAAGAGGAACATGTTTTATCTTACGGATATCAGCTGTGGAGAAGGATGCTGAAAAACCAGCATCCCGTGTGACAGCACTAAATATAGGGGCTCTAAAGCTGTTCGAAATTCCCCTAGAATCTAGGGCCTAGATCCTGGATAACGCATTATGCATCATATAACACTGTGGGGGTTCTTCTATACCAGTTGAGGTTCTCAACCGGGGGGAGGGGGAATTTTAGTTTCAAGGGTGGGGGGAAATTGTGACCAAGGACTTTTAGTATTATATATATGCAGATTATTTGGAATGCATCTTTTGAGGCAGACAATTTTGGAAAGGAGTGTGAATGACATTCTGACATACGGTGAAAGGGTGCACGGGCCCCCCCCAAAAAAAAAAAGTTGAGGACCCCTGTTCAAATCTGTACATTCGTCCCTCGACATTCGCAAAAGGAACCACAACAACAACGCGAGGCGGCGAGAGAATGAAACAACTTCATTCATCGAATAGGAAAAGGTCAGTAAGCGCCCTGACATTTCCTCGTGGGATGAACTTCTTCATTGTGGGGAAGAACAAATCGATACTTCCGATGATTCGTTTCCTTAAAAGAGTCTCAAGGATGCTTACTCATCTTACGGCCCGAGTGTCTGAGTGGCTGTCTGAGTGGCTGATGTCTGTCCGTCTCTCCTTACGTCGATGAAATATATAATCATTACGCGCCAACTAATCACAAAAAGGTTGGGATGAAAAAATCATGAAAACAGTGAAATGTATCACATTCCACTTCCGTCCGCTTTTTCCTTGAACTTTAAAAGGTTCATGAAGAATTTACAGTGGCGTAGTTCAATGCACTTTTTTTTCTTTTATTTCGTGGCATAAAAAACAAGTATCTTTCACTTCCGGTTATTGTAAGTTCACTTTTCACGTGTTTCTTTCTTAAAATTTTTAAATTAATCTCAGAGTTCAATTTAGAGTGGCGTAGTTCAATGCATTTTTTTTCTTTTTATTTCGTGGCATAAAAACAAGCATCAGAGGACAATTTCACTTCCGGTTATTATAAGTTCACTTTTCATGTTTCTTAAAATTTTAAAATAAAACTCAACGAGTTGCGATATTCTTCAGTCAGTATGAAAGTCAATGGTCGTAGTACTGCTTCTGTCACACACATTTGAAAGACCTGGGATCGATCCTGGTGTGAGTAGGAAAATTATTTCTGTTCCGCACGTGACTGTGTGTTGATTATTTCCCCATACACACACACACACACACACACACACACACACATATATATATATATATATTATATATATATATATATATGATATATATATATATATATATATGTATATATATATAATTTTTCTTTCCACGATAGTGTCAGAACTTCCTGTACCCCCTCCACCCTACCCCATGCCCCCCCCTTTTTTTTTACTTCGTTCTTGTTCCACAAGCACTCGAACTTTGACTGCGGAAGTTCTGTTCTGTGTGTCATCCATAATTATTAGACGAAGTTGTGAAGACTCAAGATAGCTACACTGAATATTTTAACACAAGGTATTCATGTGTCAAGAACTCCAGAACAAGGACGTCTTCTGTGACGGACTGGAATGTAGAATTTAAGCCAAAGGCTTAGGCGCTGCGACCTACGAGGTCATTAGGCGCTGAAAGGGGAAATTGCAAGTAGAAATGTTTGAAAGGTGTTAACAGGAGGAAAACCTCGCAGTTGCACTATGAAACAATCGTTAGAGAGGATGGAAAGTCGGCTGGAAGAAAGGGAATATGAACGGAGGTACAGAAAAAGGAATGAAAGAGGTTGCAGCTAGGGGCCGAAGGGACGCTGCAAAGACCCTTTAGTAATGCCTACAGTGCACCACGCGAGGTGCACTGACCATCAGAACGATATCAAATTCTATTTTCTCACATATTTTCATAACAGTCTTTCGCATATTTTCATTATTACAATCCCTTGCCATGTGGCTGGAATAACTTGTTTTGATTTCTTAACAAGGTTTTACTATTCACAGATTCAAAGCATGAATGAATGGATGAATGAATCATACAATTTATGCTATAAAAGCAAGCATTGCTTGTAGTATGCCATAAAAGCAAGCCATTAAAACTGAAAAGAGATCCGGAAAAGAAATCATTGAAAGCGGAAAAGAAATCATTGAAAGCGTCTATACGATCAACTGGAAGAAAACCCCACAGTTGCGTTAAGAATTAATAGGCAGAGATTGGACAGTAAAATGGAAGAATAGAAGCAGGAATGGAAGTAAAAAAAAACGCGTTTTTTAAAAAAGTGGATGTAGCTAGGGGCTGAAGGTATACACTGGGTTCTTCAGTAATGCCTACAGTGCACCGCATGAGGTCCGTTGACAGCATTATCCTTCTAAGGAGCAAAACGCTGCGTTCTTTAGCTTCCTACATCGAACATTTGCCGTTTTCTCACTTAATTTCCTGAGAACACTACTTCCTCGCAGAGGCGGCGATGTGAGCTTATTAACATTTTTATCAAGAATGGGTCGAAACAAAAGGTCGGAACAATGCTACATTAAATATGCATTTGTTTTCACTGTTCCTAGCACAAATCAGTGAAACAACTTTTTTTCCCCGAGAGGCTGTACAACATTTGCTATTTCTCTCTTTTTTGCCTCACCAGCTCCTGAGGTAGCCACATGACGTAACCAGCAGCGCTGGCGATGTATCTCGGGCCCTTCTTCCCTTAACATTCCACCTTCCAATCTAAATTACTGCTTCAGTGCCTTGGTTTAACCATTTCGCAGCTCTCAAGCCAAGTGAGGGGGAGTGAAAATGATTCAATCTTTGCTTTTGGTAATGCTAGTACCAAGGCCAAGAGAGAGAAGGTCTACCCAATTGGGTAGAGTCGCCTCCCATCTGTGGTAACTACGTAGGCGATGACGTATCTCAGAGGTACCTGCTCGTTACGGCAATTCACCAGCTGACGCAATAAGGAGGTAGACAAAGCTCCGCCTACAAGGGGGGATTTTGGGGGGAAGTGAGCAGACCTTCTCTTTCTCTTGGCCTTGGCTAGTACTAGAATCTGTTGAAAATCTGCGATCGAACTAGTGACATGTAGTTTGTTTCTGCCATCCCCTAGTTTTGAAACGATTGATTCATTGCCTCAGCAGTTTCAACTCAGTATGGCAGCTCAGGTCAGGACCTTTCAACAATTATTGTCCTTTTGTTTCAAATTCTTCAGTGGTTAAAGGATTCAGCTTTACCTAAACTCCCCAATCCGTTATTAGATATGCTTAACTCTCCTTCTCTAGCTCCATGCTATGGTTTTATCAAGACGATCTATGGTGTTCATCCTACCTGTGGGATACCAAGTCACATTTGTTTTCGATTTTGAAACCAATACGTAATTGGGAAGTTTTATCACAACGTTCCAACGGCCAAGATTCATGTTTACGCGTTTATCGTCAAACAACCTCATTCCTTTTTATTTATATTTATATCTATTAAACTACATTATGTTTTCAAGTGACTGCACACTGCTTTTACCCCCTTCCTTGCAATATGGCTACCGCTCTGTTCTCTTCCTCTCATTTTCGCTATCTTTTCAAAGAACTTCACTCCGCTGCCGACGTAGTTTCACGAAAAATTCAGTGTTTCTGGCATATTCTCATTTTTTTTTCCTTTCCTTTACTTT
>NC_089754.1:55884770-55912270 GCF_040412425.1 Macrobrachium rosenbergii
ATTGAGATATGCCACCTATTGGGCTCGTGAAACACTAATACACGAATCACTGCAGTTTCAGAATGATTCTTCAGTGCTCTATTCAGGGGGTCCCATTTGCAGTATCTGCAAAATCAGCAGTGAGCCAAGGGAGTATCTACCATTATTCTCAGTTTTGTATTTTAGCAGATACTGCAGTCTACCATTTTATGGCAGAACAGATAATTGCTACGTTGCCGACTGACGCATGACTCCCACGGAATTTTTCGACTGCTGTTCTATCTATCCACTGCTCGGCATTACTATTATTATTATTATTATTATTAAGAGCGTCGCCGCCTCTGTACTCCAGTACCAGACTGAACAGAGAGGTGGTAGACAAAGCGAGCTTGTACACGCTTCCACGAACACAACAGAAATCGCACAAAAACAAATTTTTTTAGCGAATGAGCAACAGAAGCGACGTTCAATCCCCGGATTTATCTTCCACGAAACCAATCTATGTTTAGGTTAAGTTCTGCTGACGGCGATTCCATACAAAAATCAAGAAAAATAACAAAAAAAAAAAAAAAAAAAAAAACAAGCAGAAGATGATGTTTCAACGCGATTTTTCCCAAACTTCTTTCTCAGACGAGTCACCGCGCATCCGCTTCTACCCGAGGCGGCGTACGGAGTTTGCAAGCGAGGCAGGAGAAGTTAATTAGGCGCAACCGTTCTCCTTTATTATTTATTCTCCTTTATTATTTATTGATGATCCCCGAGTGTTAACATTAAAGTCGGCCATTCCCTCGCTCGCGTTTCATTTGGATCTTCGGTTGTTTACTCCGAGAGAGACGCGCGCGATTTCGTACAAAAGAATCATAAAGATCTTAATTAGGGTTCACGTTCCGAGGTAAAAATGAATGGTACACACACAACACACTTTCCTAAACACACGTGCATACATACACCCACCCACACAAATATATATATATATATATATATATATATATATATATATATATATATTATGTGGGTGTGTGAGGTGTGTGATACCCACTATACTGTACACCTTTCTTCCCTTGGAGGGATGGTGGAGCCATTTCTGTGGAATCCAATACCGTTCCTACCTTTATTTATGATTGATTTTCCTACCCGAGGCATATTAGACAGGATCATGGATTCTGTTCATTGGTAGAAAATGGCGGGTGACTGCTGGAGAATGCCACTCGAAATAGCCTAAACACGGCGATACAATGTAGATGAATCACTGTTACGCCGTGTTTAGTACCAGCCCTCGGGGATCAAATGTCCCTAAGCGAATTGGTCATTTCACAAATTCCCTAGACCCTAGGGAATTAGTCACTTCACGAAATCCCTAGGGCCCAGGATTTCGTGAAATGCCTAATTTCACATATTCACTGTAACATATATATGTAAATATATATACACATACATGTATATACATAATACATGTATGCATTTCTTTATTCATTACTTTGTTTATGGTAGCAACCAAAAAAACTCGCAAATCCAAGACACCCGTCGCGTATTTATTCATACAACTGAACGGAGAACCATGAACAAAATTATGCAAAAGAAAATCCCTTTGTGTCCGTTGATGGCCAAAGTTCTCGCCGTAAGTTTTAATTAAATCATGAAGTCTAACAGACGAAAGAGTTTTCTTTCTTCTTTCCGAGTTTTTTACAATGAGTTACAGAACGAGTACACGTGTACATATATATATATATATATATATATATATATATATATATATATATATATATATATATATATATATATATATATATATATATATATATATTTTCTGGCCTCGGCCTTTCTTCCATCCTGCTCCGGAAGTGAAAATTAACACTAAAATCGAGTTTTCTGTACAGCCGCTACAGCGTATAATCAAGGCCACCGAAAACAGATCTATCTTTTGGTGGTCTCAGTTTAACGCTGTATGAGCCGCGGCCCATGAAGCTTTAACCATGGCACGGTGGTGGCCTGGCCTATATCGTTGCCAGAACCACGATTATGGCTAAATTTAAAATTAAATAAAATAAAATCTGCTCAGGCTAAAGGGCTGCAACTTGGTATGTTTGATGATTGGAGGGTGGATGATCAACATACCAATTTGCAGCCCTCTAGCCTCAGTAGTTTTTAAGATCTGAGGGCGGACAGAAAAAGTGCGGACGGATAGACAAAGCCAGCCATTTCAATATTTTTCTTTGACAGAAACCAAAAATACAAAAGCTTAATTAAAACTAAGCGTTTACCGCCACGATAACTTTCTTTTTGAAAAGAAATTACAAGTGAAAGTCACGCCCAAGAGTGTAGAAGTATTAGAAAAAGCACAATGCTCTTTTAGCAACATTAATAATAATTACTTCCAGTCATCTACGTAAGAGATTTATATCCCAGCGTCATTTCATTACGAAAAATGTCTAATCTTCAACCTTTGTGACGTTCAAGGTACAAAACGTTTAATATTTTTATTATTACCATTATTGTTATTATTGTAAAAAATTTTACACGATATTTGAATATTTTATACATTTTTTTTTCAATCTGTCGTAATTACAGCGTGACACCTTTCATCATAACTGACCATCAAATTCAATTATTTATTCATTAGGCACATCAAACAATAATCTATTCATTTGGGTTAATTTGGTTATAATATATAAAAATTCTACCTCATCAGCTGCAAATTCCAAAAATTTATGAGCAGGGACCTGTGATCGCATACTAATATTCTCAGCGTTAAGGAATTAATAAGGTGTATATATAAATATATACATACATAAACATATATACATACATACAAATATACACACATACATACAAACATACACACACATGCATACATACATACATAAACATATATGCATATACATACACATACACACATATACATACACACAAACACACATACATAATACATGTGGTTCGATCCCACGATCTTCTCTGGGCTATTGATTGTTTGGGAAAGTAAGCTGACGGGAGTCTTAGTCTAATGTCAAGGACACTAATAGATTTAAAAGATTCATCTCTTATAATGCTATATAAACAATCGTAGTGACATTCCTCTTCATTTTGGTCCTATCGAAACCTACAGGATTAGCTAGCAATGTTTACGATTTTAATAGAGAGGAAAGGCACCTAATTACAGGTAAGTAAATAAAGAACAAAACATATATATAAATTTCTGACTCGCATCAGGATCGAACCCAGATTTCTCAACTGAAAAACGAGACCGCTGCCAACCAAGCCACACAAGTCATTAAAGAAGCTGGAACCTGAGTACCACTGTACCTAAGGAATTAACTGGGCAGGCTAACTGCCTTTCTGTTCCACACGTAATTGTGTTACTTATTTCTAATAATATATATATATATATATATATATATATATATATATATATATATATATATATATATATATATGTATATATATATATATATATATATATATGTATGTATATATATGTATGTATATATATATGTGTATATATATATATATATATATATATATATATATATATATATATATATATATATATAATGATACACACTATCTGTTGATCCTCAAGATTTGTGTGAATATATAAAATGATTATCATATATTACAAAATGCGTAATTTTCCCCAAGTCATTCTCTCTCTCTCTCTCACACACACTATATATATATATATATATATATATATATATATATATATATATATATATATATATATATATATATATATATATATATATATATATATATACATACATATATCGCTGTTTAAGACTACCTGGGTTTCGCAGACAAGTTGTCAATGACGAAAACTTTTAAACAAGAAAATATTAGCCGCCGAGTTCCCGATATGAGAAGACAAGTGATGGTATCTGCAGCGGGCATATGCCCCACTTCGGGTACACTCTGTATAGGAAAATACCCAAGCAGGCTATCTCAGACTTGTTTTATAAAACAATCAAGATTTTGTATTTCAATTCATAATTCACTTCCATTCCTTCTACCATTCATTCATCCACATCTGGCGAACATTCACTTCCATTCCTTCTACCTTTCATTCACTCACATCTGGCGATCATTCACTTCCATTCCTTCTACCTTTCATTCACTCACATCTGGCGATCATTACCTCCACTTCGCTGATTCCTATCGACGACCTGTTTACCAAAATACACGAATCGAGCAGTCCCGAGTAATTAGGGGCCTCGGCTTCGCTGCATAAGGAGCTCATGGCCAGAAGGGATGCGAGAGTATATTATTGTTGAGGGATGACAGCTTCATCCTATTACCTGCCATCCGCCAATCTGAAGAATGAACAACGCAAAGCTTCCCCCTCCCCACCCCCCATTACCTCTTCGTGAAAATCATCTGCATAAAAGCAATGCGTACTGGGGGGCGGAATAAAATTCGAAGCCTGCTGCCGTTATCACACGAGGCCTCCCACAGCCGATGTTTGTCGATTGGGCTGAAACGTCGAGTAAAAAATGCGCCGAAGTTTCTTCGGCGCAATCGAGTTTTCTGCACAGCCCCTACAGCGTATAATCAAGGGCGCCGAAAATATATCTATCTTTCGGTGGTCTCGGTATAATGATGTATGAGCTGCGGCCCATGAAACTTTAACCACGACCCGGTGGTGGCCTATCCTATATCGCTGCCAGAAGCACGATTATGGCCAAATTTAACCTTAAATAAAATAAAAACTACTGAGGCTAGAGGGCTGCAATTTGGTATGTTCTGATGACTGGAAGGTGGATGATCAACATACCAATTTGCAGCCCTCTAGCCTCAGTGGTTTTTAAGATCTGAGGCTGGAGAGAAAAAAAGTGCAGACGGACAAAGTCGGCACAATAGTTTTCTTTTAAAGAAAACTAAAAACAGATATAGAAAAAGAAGAAAAACAATGAAAAAAAAAATATATCAAATGCCTTTTATAAGTCCAGACTGAATTTCATTCGACAAATGGGGAATATGACAAAGTACCATCACAGTGGCAGTGGAAGAAAATTATATGGCGAATTCTAGCTCAATTTTAAAACTAATTTATGTACGCTTTCACTCCTCTACGTAAGAGAAAAAATTGTACTTCCGTATTCCCACTGAATTCCAGATCACAAGTACTCGGAATACTATTTTCATTTCAAATTCCACATTAGGAAAATATCTGATACCGGTTCTTGGTGCCTCTGAATGACAGTCAATTAGGTTGTAGAAAGGAGAAAATAATGAGTTAGTTTAGTTACAGCATTTCTCAGCAAAATTTGGTTAATGTTGCTTATTCTGTTTGGGTGCTTATTTGATAAGTGAAAGCAATTTTTCGAGTCATGTTCACCAAGAATTAAAAAATTTTTTTTTACTGGTGTACATACACAGATTACCGAAATCTTCGACTTAATTTATTTAAGTTTTTGTATGTTTTATGTAGTCTCAAAGCAAGCTCGGAAATTCACCGACTGAATTATTCCACATCAAATAAGATGAATCATTAATTCGTACTTGCATATTATTCATTGACCTGTAAATGTTCAATAATCAGCTTACAACAGTGGATACTTTAAAGAAAAACAAACTTCTAATCGTAAATTCTACTTGATTCCTAGTTCTTACCTTAAAAAAAAAAAAAAAAAAAACGCAGTATATGACTGGATATATCTTGACATATCCTACATTCATTCCTGTCCTATTGCAACACAAATCCTCACATTAAGTCTAATTCCTCCAACGCCTTAGTGGGACCCATTACCCCCGCCGCACAAAGTACTTTTAATACCTGTACCTCTTTTGCGTCATCTCAGCCCAGTGACAAAGCGATGGCATTCCAGTCTATAGGCTTCATAAGAGCTAACAATGAATCGGGTTCACAAAAGAGTGGAATTTTAATCTAGAAAGAATAGATAAACCAGCCCGACAATGGGCGATTTATTTCCAGTATACTGACGATCCTTCATCAAAGGTCATCGCCGCTACCATCCCATCAAACAAGCAGCAATGGTTTATGATGTCGTTGCCTTAAATATAACAAGTATTGAGAAGTACTATTACGGAAATTCGGTGGTGATTACAACAAAAGTTCTATCTCTTCTGCGAGTGATTCTGGTTGTTTCAACAACTTTGGCCCATACTAGGGCTGAGAGTGGGTGCTGTAACGGGTGGGGCCACCGTTTCTTGACTTGTTTTTCGGCCTCCTACTATAATTTGTCTAACTTTATCTATAAAATTGCTTAATTCAGCTGTCAGGCTAGCTGGGGATCATCGGCGTGAAATAATAACTGAAAACAATTTTGATGCATGTAGTTACACACAACTCGAGTTAGACAGAGAGAGAGAGAGAGAGAGAGAGAGAGAGAGAGAGAGAGAGAGAGAGAACCCTGTATAATGAAGCACAGAAAGGAAGAACAATTTGGCTTTAATCAAATGAGGAAGCCAGCCCATATGAGAGCTGTTAATCAACTCAGTGGTCTGGTTAAACTATTTTAATAAAATAATAATAATAATAATAATAATAATAATAATAATAATAATAATAATCAAATGAAGAAATCCTAAAGTTAGCTATTTTCTCTTGACATGAGAGTAACAATCATGGTGGTATGGTTAAACTGTTTTAATAATAATAATAATAATAATAATAATAATAATAATAATAATCAAACGAAGAAATCATAAAGTTAGCTATTTTCTCTTGACACGAGAGTAACAAACCTGGCGCAAATAACTATAATCATTACTGAAAACGCTATGAGAAATTGCTACAAAACCGACGCTCCTTCTGTGAGGCCACATCACACTGAAAATACGCACAGAGGAGTTCTGTGCGAAAGTATGCCTGAAATACACGTGGCATTTCTGGACCAGAGGATGAAGTTTCGGCCCCGGTGTGGTTGGTTATGCTGAGTGCCTGTAACTCCATACGTCTTGCATGCAAAACCCCCCGAGGCCTGAAACTTATTCTGTTTAACTGCCAGGTGGGCGCACACATTAAATATTCATAAATATATATATATATATACACTTGGTTGCTTATTTTTCTTTGTATTCTTCCCACTTTCTAATATGTGTCTGGACGTGCAATGTGAATACTAGAGTTTATCTAAGAGGTTTTTGATAACCATTTTCTGCTATTTGTTTGCAGAATATTTGCTTTTGCGATTTCCATCGTTTTTTACATTTATATATATATATATATATATATATATATATATATATATATATATATATATATATATATATATATAAATATAAATAATATACATATATTTATTTACATATCTATCTATATCTATCTATTTATCTATATAGATATAGATATATATAGATAGTATATAGATATTTATAGCTATCTATCTATCTATCTATCAATATACATTATATATATATATATATACTGTATATATATGTACATATATATATATATACTGTATATATATATATAATATATATATATATACATACATATATATAAGCGCACACACAATCCGACAGAAATCGCAAAAGCAAAAATTCCACAAACAAGTACCAGAAAAATGGTTAGCGAAACCCTCTTCCATAAGCTCTCGTACTCACACTGCAAGCACGGACACACATCATAAAGCGAAATGAACACAAAGAAACCCCAGCCAACCAAACGTATCGAAATAACAGCTCACAAGTCAAACGAATAAATGAATCGTCCTCCATTTATTCGTCCCTACTAGAAAACGAAATGATCAGATTGGCAATCGCGAACTGGAATTAAGTTAGTTATTGAATTCGGATGCATTGATGGCCCTCGTTTGTGTTTGTCCGGGGGCTCATCTCGAAAGTAATGACCGTCGCGAAAGAGGTGAGATTTGTGTGACAGAGTCATTCGCGACTGTATGACAAGAGTCATTCAGGACGCGATTCTAAGGTTGCGACATCAAATTCCCTAAGTGCTTCAGGCTGCGACTGGAAAATTAGGCCAGGAGTTAATTTCTGTGGTCATGCGCTTCAGCGATGTTGGCGTTAGCGAGAATCATCGGATGTGGGGAAATTATATATGTATGTATGTATACATATATACATATATATATATGTACATATACATATATAAATATATACATGTATATATATAAATATATATACATATATATAATATATATACATATATATATATATATATATATATATATATATATATATATATATATATATATATATATATATATATATATATATATATATATATTAACAGATAAACAAAAGCTGAACTCCACGAAAGGTAGGCTTAATTCTTACTGTCCTTTGCTGTCAAAGTTATCAAAGCTCACCTATTTGGCAAACTTCTAATTCTAGCTTCACACTTGTGTCAAAAAATTGAGTACTATTAAAAATCTCTCGCCATTTTCTCTCAGGCAATTTTGGTTAATCAGAAAGCAATCTAAATCTATTTTTTCGAAACGCCCATTTGACCTAAGGCCAAATTTTAATGGCGCTGTTAATGCAATTAAGGAGGTAATAAAATCATGTCGGCCCGACGCTGAAATCAACCGAGTATGACGTCAAGCGCTATTTCTATTGATGGAAACTGCGGGTAAGCCTTCCAGCAAACAGAAACAAACAGAAATCTTTTTCATGCTTGTGTGTAAAGTGAAAATGAAAAATGAGAGGGCTCACATTCCTTTTTTTCATTCAGCTTTTTGTCCCATTCAAACAGGAATTTTTTTTTTTACCACATCATGGATTATTTATATACGCTGCCGATGAAACTAGAGAACCTTCTCGCCAAAACTGCGTTACGGGGAATGTTAGTAGTTCTTTCTGGAGCATACTTGCGGTAACGAAATATTACATTGCAGCTGAATGTGACAGGACGGCGATATTCAGAAAGGTAAAAGTTATCAAAGACTATAAACGAAAATAAACACTGGTTTCCTACTCTAATACCCTCGCAAAATCATAAATTTACCGGGAGAAACAGCGCTTGTATGTGTATTTGGTTTAGAGGTACAGTTGCCTCGAAGTATTCCTTTACCCCCTACCCTTATGTTCTATGAAAATGGTATGGTAGCACCGAAATGGAAAGCCTATTTGTCTTCTAACGACAGACGTGAATGGTCGAGCTATTGGTATGCAAATGCTCATATTTTCTAAACACTGCTTGCATCCATCAATATGCCTCGGAGCAAAAGGACTCTTGCTCGAGACAGGTGAAAGCAGGTATGGGTGCAGGGGAATATATCGATGTTAAACAAGTTTTTATCTGAACATTTCTGGCATCTTATATGACATATGTTTTCACTGGACGATATAACTACATAAAATATTACAATATAACTACATAAAATTATATTAGTGAAAGTAAAGCAGCGTAACATGAACAATATTCAACGAGCTGTTTCCCGAATTAATGTCAGTACAATACTACCAGAATCCTTCCATTCAACAATGAGTATCCAATCTGGAACAAACTGTTTTTCTTCCACTTGTATACATAAACATTTTTTCTTCCACTTCTATACATTAACATTATGTGCAAATTTCTAAATATTCAAAAACGGCCAAGACGAGGACCTCCTCATATATATCACCCACGAGAACGTTGCACCCATGAACCCTGCCCAGTGGGTGAAATGAATTTGCTTTAGGAATAGACCTAGCTTCCCATGCTGAGGATTTAGAGCGAAGCAACGTCATCTACAGATTCCAATGCCACCGGGGTAACGTCTACTCGTTTTTCTAATCGGCTCCCGTGCCACCTCCAGGAAGGTTCCAAATATAAATAAAACATTACCCCCTTGTTCAAAGCAGCATTCTAATCCTTAAGAAATCAATCAATCAATCATTTCCTGTGGCACCAACGGGGATACATTGGGACTTGATGAACTCACGCCACCATATTCTGAAAAAAAAATCCAAACCAATCCGTATTTACTCACTGTTTCCACTCAGTAAATGTGTAAGCATCACAGGTAATGGGAAAAACATCCCTCCAGGTACTGAGGTCGCAATAAAAGCAATAGAGTATATGTATTCAAAGCATTTGTATCCAAAATATGTAAAACAAAGCTAAGAACTTCACACAGCTCGCCAAACAGAGAAGATTCTATACAAACTCGACGGTGCTGATGCAGCAGTTATATTTAACAAGACTTGTTTGAAACGAGGTCGGCTTCCAAGTTCTTCCGTCTTGACTTATACTGAACGACGCTAAATTTGCGGAATCCATCTTAGTGAGAAGTACTTATGCACTGAAATTCTCTGATATTTTGCATAAATATCAGAAAGAACTGCGAAACTTGGGTACATGATGGCAATTAGTATTTCATGTCTGCATTTTCCCCCGGAAAAATAAAGTTACTTTACAAAGTTATCGGTGCAGTAAAAACTCGAAGAAACTTTAAGACTTACATAATATATTCAATTATCTGACAGGAATACTAAAGATGAAAGGTCTTTCATTACCAATTTTTTTAGAAAATAAGAATAAGCCTCGATAAGATAAAACAAGTAAAAATTGCGCCGAAGTTTCTTCGGCGCAATCGAGTTTTCTGTACAGCGTATAATGCTGTATGAAACTCTTAGCCCTGGCCCAAGAAACTCAGCCACGGCCCGGTGGTGGCCTGTGTTGTTGGTACCTATAGAGGTGCCAGACGCACGATTATGGCTAATTATAACCTTAAATAAAATAAAAACTACTGAGGCTAGAGGGCTGCAATTTGGTATGTTTGATGACTGGAAGATGGATGATCAACATACCAAATTGCAGCCCTCTAGCCTCAGTAGTTTTCAAGATCCGAGGTCGGACAGGGAAAGTGACAAATTGCCATCTCAATAGTCTTCTTTTACAGAAAACTAAAACGCCAACTCTCAAATTCTTAACAGTCAAGATAAAGTAGACATTTTTTTTTAAACGCTTCTCATAATTACAAACAACACAAACTTAAGTCAGCAAACAACATAAAATAACACGGACAACATCTCCAACAAGGCAGTCCTGATGCAACAGCTTAAAACCACTGTATTGCCAAAGCATCACCTTCGATTATTGCACTGTTGACTGAAAGCTAAAGTAAGAAGTTCCTGATGGAACGGAGGAGTTAGTGGGAGTAACGTGTAACCGCAGACTTCAAAAGTCAATCATTTTTTTAGTGCTGGCGAGTTTGCAACGTGCAGAACAACCCAAATTTAGCTCGGATGTTTGAAGAGAGAGAGAGAAAAAGAGGGAGAAAGTTTTCACAATGATAACACACATGACATTTGAACTTGTTTGCCTTTTAGGATAAAGACTGAGTTTCATAATGTAGATCTCAAGTTTTGTTTTTTCATATTATTTACTTAATTTTTAGTTTCAACTGGAAGTATGAGAATTCGGAGGGAACTCTGTTGTCCAGGAAGTGGAAACTTGCAGGAGCAATGGTCGTGACGCCATTTGTAGATCAGAAAAATATCAACAACCTTTTGGTAGATGGAATACAGAGTTTAGACCAAAGGCCAAGCACTGGGACCTATGAAGTCATTCGGCCCTGGAAAGGGGACTGACAGTAGGTAGGTTTGAAAACCTCACAGTTGCACTATGAGATAACTGTTAGAAGGTGGATAGCAAGACAGAAGATAGATAATATGAATGGAGGTATAGTTAAAGGAAGGAAAGGGGTTGCAGCTAGGGGCCGAAGGGACGCTGCAAAGAACCTTCAGTAATGCTTACAGTGTGCCCAGTGAGTGCACACCCAGTGAGGGGGCCTTTTGGCAGAGAAAGCATTTGGGTCAAATCTGTCATGAAGAACAGTGACAGAAGAATCTCCTGGGGCATACGAGAACATTCTGAATAAAGGAAGTGTAAACCCACACAGATCTGGAGGTGGTCAAATGCTCTATCTGAGAACTAAGCTCAGTTCCTTTCCAGCTGACTAAAATAACCTTATTGCCAAGAGGTTTCTACGAAATGCTGTTCTGCCCTAAAATGGAAGACTGCAGTATGTGCAAAAATACAAAACTGAGGAAAATGGTAGATACTGCAGTTTTCCCTTTCTTTACTACTGATTTTGCAGATACTGCGAATGGGACCCCCTAAATACTCGTGGAAAGCATTGAAGACACATTCTGAAACTGCAGGAATTTGTGTATTTCACGAGCCCAATAGGTGGCATATCTCAATTTCGAAAAATTTTGCAGATACTGCAGGTCTCCATTTTAGGGCAGTGTTGTTTATTTCAGTGCCCAAACACAAAATAGACCAGAGAGTAGTTTAAAGGATATAATACTGAAATACTGCAGGATAATTTCTTTAGGATACGCGAAGAAGGATACGCGCAGAGACGAACCGGATCCGTACTCAGTGCATCCGAATACAGGCTTTAAAAATCTTGGGGGGAAAAAAAATTCAGCTACATTGTTAAACTGCAAGGGCCTTCTGCTTTCCCTTTTGTTAATTGGTGATATATTCGTGAGTTGTCACCATAATGCAACAATGATACACTTCATGTCTATATAATTTCAATCTTTTATGCAAGTGGATTTTTGACTTGCAAATGTCCATAGAACCACATGATACCACAGTAAACATAAAAGACAATTAGCAAAATCACGATTAAGCAATAATAAGATCCTAAACTATCAACTGCACCCTGAAGCTTCTTTCCTAGTTTCCCCTAATTGTAAGTACACCTTTATAAAAGTCTTGGGTAAAGAAATTACCCTGGATAACTTCCTAATTCTGTTAAACAAAGGCTAATTCTTAACTTTGAGTTAATATTCAATATTTATGTCGAGATTACTTGGCGGCAGTGAGGATCCTGGAAAAATCCCGAACCACGGGCGATGAGGGAGAAAGAGAGGCTGAATTGCTGCTTTATTTTCGCGCATAGTGTTAATTAGATACATGGCAGGCATTTTTGGAGAATTTACGAGACGAAGCGAAGATCGACACAAGATGGGTGAAATATTTAAAACTTGCAGATGATCAGGTATAAGAGATACGAATGGTGTGCATGAAGCATCTCCTTATTCTTCTTCTTCTTTTAACGTGCTTTTTCCCATTTTTTGTATGGGGCAAGCACGATGCCTTCTTTTGAAGGACTTTGATTTGGCTTTGGGGTAGACCGTAGTCTCGATCGGCTGCCCTGCCTGACATCGCCTAGACCCCGGTAGCGCATGTACAAGTATCGTACCAAACCAGCTCCCTTTCTCCCAGCAGCGAGGAGAGTTGAGCAGTTAGGTCGACAGTTTGAGACTTGTGAGGTGTCCGTTATGTTTTTAGATGTTGGAGTGTCTTTGTGTGTGTGTGTGTGTGTGTGTTAGTCTGTAACACTCATTTGCTTTTAGCAAACCTATCCGTTGATTACATGCGCAACTAAGCATAACTAAGGAGCATGAAGTTTCTTCGGAGCAATCGAGTTTCCTGTGCAGCGTACAATCAAGGCCACCGAAAACTGATCTATCTTTCGGTGGTCTCGGTATAATGCCGTATGAGCCGTCGCCCACGAAACTTTAACCACGGGTCGGTAGTGGCCTGTCCTATATCGTTGCTAGAAGCACGATTATGAATAACTTTAACCTTGAATAAAATAAAAATTACTGAGAGCAAATTTGGTTATGATAGGTGGCTATCAAAAAATAATTACAAAAGAATAAATAAAATGTTCACAAAAGAGTATATTATTAATTACTTTTTCTGAGTAGCCAGGAACTAAGGCAAGATGTGAAAACTGTCAGTTTGGAGGGATTGTGCTTCTGTAAAGAAATGCCTATGTATACTGTGTTGATGTATACTGTAAACATATTGTAAATGCTGTAGTTTACTGTATTGATGTATACTGTAACCACATTGAAAATATTGGAGTTGTAAATAATGTAAGTTTAATCCTTTCAATAAAAAGTAAAAAAAAAAAATGTCTCCAGTCTACTAACTCAAGAATGAAGACGACTCAGCTGTTGCAGGTATCAGAAATATAATTTTAAGTAAACGAGGTGATCATATTTTCATTATGAGTTCAATTATATGTAAACTTTCAACGCACGAACGAGAATTTCTATACGTTTCGAAATACTTTAAGTAAACAATTGCTCCAACTAATGCAAAGTCACAGAGGCGTAAAGAAGAGATAATTCACTTGAAAAGGGAAATATGAAATACTCATATTCTTTCGCCCGGTAAAATGTTTCAAGTGTTTCCGAGCTAACTGTATTAGGTAGGTGTGCACAATTTTAATTAACAGCAATAAAGCCTCTCTACATACCGACAACAGACAAGCTTTTAATGTCATGTGTGTGTGTGTGTGTGTGTGAATTTATCAGACCTGGCACCCAGGACGAGTATGTAAAGTCTACAATACATACATACATACACACACACACACACACACACACACACACACACACACACACACACATATATATATATATATATATATATATATATATATATATATATATATATATATATATATATATGTTTCTGACTTGCGTGGCCTGGTTGGCAGTGATCTGGTCTTTCAACTGAAAGACCTGGGTTCAATCCTGATGTGAGTCAGACTCTTATTTCTGTTCATGTGATTGTGTGTTGATTATTATATATATATATTATATATATATATATATATATATATATATATATATATATAATATATATATATATATATATATATATATATATATATATATATATATATATATATATATATATATATCACACATTATTCACGACAGTTGCCAGGTTGACTGGTATGTACCGGGACCTCTCGAAATCCCAATGAGCCGGGTCTAATATTCTTAACATAAGTAATTCGGGCACTGTATATCCCTCGGACTGGGACAGACAGATTGCAATGTGACACAGACCAAGGAGCTGGGGGAACAGTCTTGTACTCTTGAATAATTGGTGCAGGCAATATGCAGGACAAGCTGTTATGATGATTCCAAATTCCTCTTTCCTATTATAAGTTTTTTCTTTTTTGTATCTCTGCCCCAGCTGATTTACACTGGGATTGCTCTTGCTATAACAGCTATGACAGTTGTCATAGTGACATTGTTATGGCCCAGGTTTGTAGAAATTTGGCTTTGGAAATGGAAAGTTTGAAAAACTATTATATAATTTAGACTGCCTGGGATAGTACAGTGTCATTAAGATATTATGAACCAGCTGTTTCCAGCAGCAATATATTGTTAGTATACTATCAGAACCATAAAAAAATACTACTACTGGAAGTGATAACTTTTATTCTTGATATAACTATCATTAATCATTATTCAGATGATTAAGAACTATCAACTCAAAAGCTATGCAGCATGCAAAGTGGATTACAAAAGAAGATTATCAGTGACACAGTTACTGCACCCAAATAACACTCTAAAAAAGTACCAGCTGGGCCGCTGGTATAGTGGTTAGTGCCCTGATGCCACTGAGATGTCCTGGGTTCGCGTCTTCACCAGGGCGATGAAAAATCACTGGCTCTATCATTATCAGTTACTGCTGCAGTGTAGGGGGGGGGGTCAGCGGTGGGAGATTGAAACCAACATGCTTTGGAAGCTTGAATTTCAAGTCAATGGACCCTGTGTGCTTGTTCCATGTGAATTGGTTTCATCTACTGAAATAATAATAATAATAATAATAATAATAATAATAATAATAATAATAATAATAATAATAATAATAACAGGAATTTCCGAGAGGCTTGAGAAATTGCTATCATTCTTAGCCGTGAATCTTCGACGCTCTAATGTTTGAAGGTATAGACGACAATTATATGAATTTCTTAAAACATATCTATGTCCATGCACCGAAGGTGAGAAACTGCGCCATGTGCTGATGCACTGAGGCAAGACCCTCTAGGTTTTAGCAACTTATTTTAACGACCCTTCATTGTGAAGTGTCTGAATAACTACCAAAACAACTATGGTCTTTTAATCGTCCTTATAATGGTTTCCGCAATCCTGTTCTCTTTATGTATTTATGTAATCACGTTCTCATTATGTATTTATATTCTCTCTCTCTCTCTCTCTCTCTCTCTCTCTCTCTCTCTCTCTCTCTCTCCGTCCGCAATCTCTTTCTCTTTGCGTATTTATATATTCTCTCTCTCTCTCTCTCTCTCTCTCTCCACTAACTCTCGTTCTCTTTATGTATTTATTCTCTCTCTCTCTCTCTCTCTCTCTCTCTCTCTCTCTCTCTCTCTCTCTCTCTCTCCACTAATTTCGGGCGACGAGCCGGATTGGGCTTCTACACGCAGGCTCCCGGCCATCAAATGACGCGTGCAGCGAATACAGAATTATCACCCAAACGAAGCCATTAGTTTAATAATATCGCTGGTTGCTATACGGGTTGCTCCAGGAATGACAGCCCATGCTGCCATATGAGGACTGCTTATCAACAACAGCAGCAATATTATTAATTGTCGGCTATTATAATTCGGTGTCTACGCGAAAAAGAAAGTTATGGACACCGATTGAAAGTTTTTCCTGACAGTGTCAGAAAGTTAGAACAAGTAAAAAAAATGCGGCTTTGCATTACGCTAAGCAGGGAATGCGTTAGGTAGACATAGTGCATTGCATGGATCTATACGTAAACTGACAGCTGGCCACAAAACATTAACCTGATATTTGTTATCTTCGTATTTAACCAGATATTATCATCATTATGATACAACAATTGTTATGGTATGTTAAGTCGTTCATATGTCATGATGAAGTATATGCCGAAACGAAGGTTAGGTGATTATATTTGAATTACCATCGAGTTAAACATGATTTTCTATTTCAATACACCGATGCCAACACAGCATAATTCAATTATTTTACGACAAATTATACAAGTAAACTTACTTCCTCCGTATAATCAAAGCTGTACTTTGATTATATTTAATAATCAAAGTACAGCGTATATTCAGTAATCAAAGTCCAGCTAATATTCAATAATCAAAGTTCAGCTTCTATTCAATAATCAAAGTTCAGCTTATATTCAATAATCAAAGTTCAGCTTATATTCAGTTATCAAAGTTATCACAAGCTTAGTCACTACAAGCAAATATAAACCTTGTTTTAATGGTTACAAACGAACACTACACCATTAAATTATTCTCATCTCTCTTTTCAACCTCTGAAGAAAAACCTGTCTTCAATATCTTTTTCATTGGCATCTCATCTATTCACAAACATCTAAGGGATGGTTTTCAGTATTTCCAGTTAATTATGACCTGAGGTTAAAGAGGTTCTATAATTTTACTTCTATGATGGAGGCAGTGAGGGGGTTAGGAACTCATTAGCAACTTATTATTATTTTTTTTTTCTATCTCAGTCCTCCCATTTAACTGAGTGGTTTTTACAGTGTGGGGTTCCAGGTTGCATCCTGCCTCCTTAGGAGTCCATCACTTTTCTCATACATGTTTCTAGTAGCACACTCTTCTGCACGAGTCCTGGGGCTACTTCGGCTTCTAGTTTGTCCAGGTTCCGTTTCAGGGATCTTGGGATCATGCCTAGTGTTCCTATGAATACGAGTACAATTTCCACTGGCACATTCCATATCCTTCTTATTACTATTCTCAGGTCTTCTTCTTCTTCTTCTTCTTCTTCTTCTTCTTCTTCTTCTTCTTCTTATTATTATTATTATTATTATTATTATTATTAGTTCACATATCACCATCGAGCTGATGTGAAATGTAACGGTTAGAACGATAAGCTCGAGGCATCCTAAGGATGAAATAAATACCAAGATGGGTTGAATCTATCATTTGTGTGTTATCCCAAAGGAACCAGGTAACAATACTCAGCTATTTACAGTCACTCTATGACTCTGATGAAAAATAATGACTATCATTCTACTCGTCTTATTTTCATTACTATTTTTTTCTTCATCTTGAAGTATTTCATCCTTGTCGACATGAACGATACATGAAATTCCTCGCAGCTTTCCCCCTTCCATCAGAAATTCAGTTTCCAACAATTTTCCAAATATTCGTACATAAAAAAACTAACCTACTGGAATGATACATGGATCACCTCTGACTGACTTAATAACTCAACAACTATCAAGAGGGGTAACGAAGGAACAATACGAGAGAAGGGGAAAACTTTTAGTTTCAAGTGAAATCTATTGTGCCGGCTTTGTCTGTCCGTCCGCACTTTTCTGTCCACCCTCAGATCTTAAAAACTGCTGAGGCTAGAGGGCTGCAAATTTGTATGTTGATCATCCACCCTCCAATCATCAAACATACCAAAATTGCGAGCCTCTATCCTCAGTAGTGTTTATTTTATTTAAGGTTAAAGTTAGCCATTATCGCGCGTCTGGCAACGATATAGGAAATGCCACCACCTGGCCGTGGGTGAAAGTTTCATGGGCCGCCGCTCATACAGCATTATACGCTGTACGGAAAACCCGATTGTGCCGAAGAAACTTCGGCGCATTTTTGACTTGTTTCTGAAAGAGACAGGAAAACCTTTTTGTTTTAAAAGGCTCTAGCCATCATGACCCAATGCAAACTTGATGCATTGCTGAGTGGGAAAACAATGCATGATTAAATTAGCGGACTTCCCGATCAACTTTAATCAGGTACAACATTATCTTTCGAATTTTTCTTGGCCGTTCCAAGTTAGACTTGTTTCTAAGTTTATTTTCTTCGAAATATGCAATTATTATATTCAAAACAGCAAAGCGACACTGGGATTATTACTGTTATTATACAAAAATTCACTTTCAGTGATTGACTTTCAATTGTACGAGGTTAGCTTCCGATTATCATACGAAGAATATTGCTCACACAAGGATGGATGGGAATTTCAAACTGGGGAGAATCTTGACTAAATATTTTCCCTCGGTTTTACTAAATTAACTAAAGAACACTTCGAGAACTGTATTCCGAAGAAGAATCAGTATGTGACTTGATATTTGCACTGTTATTGAACTGCACCCCTCCCGTATAAAATTGATGACAAATTGCTTGTTACGAAAGAAGTAAAATCATTTTTATAAAACTAGTGTTTATTTCCAAAAAAGAATTGATTTAGCGTTGTCGAAAAAGGTAGTTATTGATCACATAAATGTACATCACGCTGAGTTTAACCTTAATAATTGCAGCGACTGAAAACTGCATAGTGCGAGATTACTGCAAAAATCAAGAATACATTTCCAGTCCACTGAACTGACTGAACATAGAATTTAGACCAAAGGCCAAGCACTGGAACTTATGAGGTCATTCAGCGCTGAAACGGAAATTGACAGTAAAAGATTTGAAAGGTGTAACAGGAGGAAAACCTCGCAGTTCAACTATGAATCAATTGTTAGGAGAGGGCGGAGAAGTACGATGGAAGAAAGAGAATATGAAGGGAAGTACAGTAAAAGGAACGAAAGGGGTTGTAGCTAGGGGCCGAAGGCACGCTGCAAAGAACCTTAAGTAATGCCTACAGTGCACCGCATGCCCCTAGGTTAGGTTAGGTTGAGGTAGATTAGTTAAGATTGTTCCATGAAGAATAATATGGGTGTGGGAAACATAATGCGATTATTTTCAAGAAAATTCTATGGTTAGTTTTCAAGATATGGCGTCCCCGCTTTTTTTTCAGGAAAGGTCCCGGTATACTCGGCTGCATCTCGGGGAAAATGTAAACGGGTCACGGAGGTCAAATAAAAGCTGGAGCAAACGGTAAACTGAGGAACGAGGTAAAACGTATGCAAAGCCTTTCAAAGGTTTATGTTACGTCCCGCTACACGCAGATAAAAGGGGGGCGACAGAATTCCTGGTATTACAAATGCATATGAAGCGAGAAAAAACCCCGAAAAAAAAATATTTCTAGATATAGGACAAGTAACCATGGCATCGATTCTCTACAAACTGTATCACTGACAAAACTCTGCCCTGCACTTTTATTAGTTAACCCGATGAAGCTGCAATTACAAAGTAATTTCTCGAATGAACGGGATTTCAGAGGTATATATATATATATATGCGAAATGTCAGAAAATAAAAATTGAATTGAACTGAATATAGAATTTAGGCCAAAGGCCAAGCACTGGGACCTATGAGATCATTCAGCAATGATATGCAAAATAACAGTAAAAGGTTTGAAAGGTGTAACAGGAGGAAAACCTCAAAGCAGTTGCACTATGAATCAATTGTTAGGAGAGGGTGGAAAGTAAGATGGAAGAGAGAGAATATGAAAGGAGGTACAGTAAAAAGAACGAAAAGGGTAGCGGCTAGGGGCCGAAGGCACGCTCTAAAGAGCCTTAAATAATGCCTACAGTGCACCGCATACCGAGCAGAAAGGCAAACATGTTTCCATTTCACAATGATCCGGAAATCAGCGTTTAAGATTCTTCCTATTTACCATCTCCTTTGGCAACAAAGAGACAGTAACGGAATTAACAAAAATGAAATAACGGAAAAAAAAACGGAATCTATCTCACTGGACGAAAGCAGAAAAATGAAGAGAACAAGAAAAAATCTGTTGAAAAAAAAAAATTCACCGATTTCATTTTCCACGTACCAGTTACCACAATGGCGCGTTCTGCCGATATTTCACCCTGTACCTTTATAGTCTAATTTTGGCATCGACGATGACGCATAGCGGAGTAGAACTTGAATAATGGAATAATCACAACGAGGGGAATATCAGTTCCTCTTAATTAATGTTCCTGGTGATGAAAATATGGATGCGAGTATAAACGAGGCCTTTGTCCATAACTTGGCGTAGGAGCAGGTTTTTGAAACGTCTATATTGATATATACCTTTACTTGGTTATATATATATATATATATATATATATATATATATATATATATATATATATATATATATATATATATATATATATATAAAATGTCGGTGTTTAAAAGTAAAAGAAAACTGGTGAAGGGAGTAAACACAATTTTCCTAATATCGGAATATCAATAATCAATGAAACCACCTATCTGAAACCTCGTGATCATCATAATTATGCCTGATCTGATTTGACTAAACTGTAATATCAGTAATAAATAATATTAAAGACTGAAAGAGATTCTTCGCCTTTTGGCAAGACGTCCGTCAAAACGAGCAGTTACGTCGACTGACGTGGTCAACCTAAGCATTCTTTTCCAGTTTACAAGAACATAATAAATTTACTGAATAAATTTACCAGCTAGGTCACCTTCCATATGTTAGGGTATTATAACACAGAAACGCGTAAAAATACCCAGAGAAAGTAAATGGATAGAACTGAACTGAATCGAATACAGATTTTAAACCAAAAGCCAAGCACTGCGACCTATGAGGTCATTCAGCGCTGAAACGGCAATTGAGAGTAGGCAGGTTTGAAAGGTGTAACAGGAGGACTATGAATCAATTGTTAGGAGAGGGCTGAGGAAAACAAGATGGAAGAAAGAGAATATGAAAGGAGGTACAGCAAAAGGAATGAAAGGGGGTTGTAGTTAGGGGCCGAAGGCACTCTGCAAAGGACCTTAAGTAATGCCTACAGTGCACCGCATGAGATGCACTGACGGCACTACCCCCCTACGGGGGTAAAGGGACAGAATGCCACCGAATAATGAACAAAACTCCGGGCAGTAGTCAGGGCAAAAACGCAAGCAAATACAAGCGAATTTTATGAATGTTACCGAGAACAAGCCAGCATCCCGACCTCACTAAGTACCCGGTATTTGCAGTTACCTATAAAAGTATTATGATTTGCATCCAGTCACAGCAAACATTTGCCCTGGAAAATGCACGTCGCTCGTGCTTGGCGCAGTAACGTTCTGATACATCTACTGAAGTCAGACGCGCATGAACCGTCACTTGAATCATTATTACGGTAAGTGATTGAGATGTTATAAAGGAAATGCAAAAACCACATACCACCTCCTTCAAATCTCCTACCAAGAAATGGCTTAATTCTACGATGTCAGTTCAATCAACATATCAGTGAGTTCTCTATCTTGTAACAAATAAATGTATATATATATATATATATATATTCAATCATATATATATATATATTATATATATATACAAATATATATATTTATATATATATGTGTGTGTGTGTATACATAGAAATAATCAACTCACAATTTCGTGTGGAACAGAAATAAATTTCTGATTCACGCTGGTACGTAAGCAGCTACACAGCCCAGGTGATTCCTTGGGTACAGTGGAACTCAGGTTCCAACTTCTTTTATGACTTGTGTGGTCTGGTTGGCAGCGGGCAGCGGTCTCGTCTTTCGATTGAAATATCTGGGTTCGATCCTGATGTGAGTCAGAAATTTATATATATATATATATATATATATATATATATATATATATATATATATATATATATATATATATATATATATATATATACATATGTATAGACTGTGGGTTCCTTTTATACATACATATGCCTGTGCGTGTGTCAAATAAATGTGCGTGTGTGTGTGTGTTATACCGGGATCATTATTTCTGATAGTTTTCCCCATCATAAAAACGGCGATTTTGGTTTTTCCAATCTTTCAAAGTAGTAGTAACATTTCCGTACCGAGTTCCTTCATTACCCACTGTTAAATGTTACAAAAAATTTTTTTTTTTTAATCTTTACACCTGAAAAATTCAGAAAAACAAAATAGTCAAGAGCTGAACGAGCCACAGCGCCTTTCAATCAACGCTCACTCCTATAAAACAATGCAATGATTTTTATGTTGCATAGGAGTATTTTTCCAGTCATCATTAAGTTCTATCATCAAAAGCATCATAATATTATGAGATTGAAATATGTTTGCATACCAGCTTTGTCTACCAGCCAAGGCCAAAGGAAACTCACTCATGTTAGTTTCAAAAAGTGAGATTGAAATATGTTTGCATACCAGCTTTGTCTACCAGCCAAGGCCAAAGGAAACTCACTCATGTTAGTTTCAAAAAGTGAGATTGAAATATGTTTGCATACCAGCTTTGTCTACCAGCCAAGGCCAAAGGAAACTCACTCATGTTAGTTTCAAAAAGTGAGATTGAAATATGTTTGCCTACCAGCCAAGGCCAAAGGAAACTCAGTCATATTAATAGTTTTTCAAAAGCTTACTTTTAATACTTTATGGTCAGCAACTATTCAAAAATCCCTGTTAATCTGCTCCACAAACCGTCAATAAATGAATGTTCAATAACCGAATTAAATTTTCATTCCTTTTGTCATTTTTAGCCAAAAAGTAACAAAAAAATGCAAGAGAAGCTTAACCTTAGATCTGGATCCTTAAATGTGTGTGTTACTGTGTCTCGGACGGTTCCTTTCCCTTACCTGTAACAAGTGTTTTAATAATAGTTTTAAAGACACACAGAAAAATATTAAACGTAGAGGTATGCACATAAATGTAAAATAGCAAATCCAAGTGTTATGGTACATTGAGAAAAAAAAAAAATAAAATAAAAGAAATGCAGTGTTTCATGCAACTCCATATATATGTCAATTTCTGAGGAACAGTGTAATCATTAAAACACACACCCATGCAAAGATAAACATCTTGGTCTTTACCGGGTCTACTAGGCAAAAAAAATAACTGTGACAGTATCTGAACAGCGACAGACTTAGAAGGCAGACCACACGCTCACATATGATGCTCCACACACAAAAACACCGTTTCCAAAGACCTTTCAAACACAAGTGTCTACAAAAGGTAAGCACTGCGACGTCCACAGACAAGGATGCGACCAAAAACCACGATTTGGTTTTAGCTAATCACGGCTTTTGGACACATGGTGAGATCCCCGCCCCCCAAAGTCCAATCTTTCTCCCACAACGCATCCAAATTATGACTGCAAAAACATTTTAGACATTATTAGCGGGGGGGACAACAAGCTTTTAAGAAGACTGAATCACAATGGCCGGAGATATCTTTTTATTCTTGTTGCTGGGGTTTTATTGCAATGAAGCCAAAGGATTATTATTATGGAAAATGCACGGACTGGAACGGATACACATTTTTTTTTTTTTAATTTCTAACGGGACAGATACACATAACAATTTATACACACGGATTTTCAGCCATCTACGAAGGCAGGCCCAACAAGATAATGCTGTTAAGGTCATTATCAGGACGTGAACATTTTAAAACAGGTTTATTTGTTGGTCTGATAGCAGCATCTCCAAACCTTCAAGTCTCTCGTGCGGCCCAGGAGAAGAGCGTCCATCTCTCCCTCCGGTCTGCCTGAAGCGCCATCGCCTCGCCCTTTGCTTCCGTCTGCCGTCTTCATGGTGCGCCCCTCGGCATAGGAGGAGGCAAGCAACCCTCACTTTCCCCACTCCTCGCCTGTGGCCTGGACTCTCTCTCCTTTCTCCTCCTCCTCACCACTTTCTTTTCAACTACCTTTCTTTGAACCTCACACTGATCGGACGCTCGCAATTTGTGTGTGTAGGCCGACTTCCCCTAACTTCTCCCTCTCCTGTCTTCCCTTCTGAGCCTGAACCTCCGGAAGAAGCGTCCCTTAGCGGCGGTGAATGCGACAGAGTCACACCCAGGCGGAGCAGAAGAAAGGGCAGAAGTAGTAGGAGAAAGGGAAGAGAGGGGGGGAGGGAGGTTGGAGCCGAGTTTACATAGCCTGGAGCGCTGCCGGTGCTTCCTTCGAGAAACTGTGGGGTTTCTTCTCATCCATGAATCGTGAGCGTTCTGCCGACTGTCGAGAGCTTCACTACAACGTACGGGTACAGCAACGACAATGAAAATAGCGATGGTGACAAGGATAATTGCATGAAGTCCATTGAAAGGTTGACACGAAACAATATGGTCCAGCAGGCGACAGAGAGAAGATCAGCACTTGGCGCAAAAGCTAACACAAACAGAGTTAGTCACATAATTTATTGCTGCGTTACATTATGTCATTTTGCTGAAAAGAGAGATAAAATACAATGGGCGTTATGGTTAGCATGGAAACAAATCAGAAGTGTTCTTTTATCAATCATATTCGACCACTGAATATTAAAAGGGAAAAATACAATAGGCGTTATGGTTAACATGGAAATTAATCATAAGTGTTCTTTTATCAATCATATTCGACCACTGAGTATTAAATCATTTCTCTACTGAGCAACACACGTGCGTGAGGAGCGCGCACGTGCGCATGCAAACATTGATAACAGGTAATTTTAAAGGTTGTTTTTTTATTCACACACTACTGAAATACAGTGTATTTATAAATACACATGGCAATGTTCGTGTCAGTACCAATTCCTATGAGAAATGAGCTTCAGTTCTCAGGAGGGGTTGAGCTCTCACTGATTTTATTGACTGGGTCAAGGTCACTCTCTTGACCTTGACCTGGGGCACCTCTGACACGAGGAGAGTTCAGGTCATCCCCGAGCTGAAGATTATTTCTCGCTTTTAATTCCAAAAGTTACAATAACTTTTATACGTATCAAGTCAAACAACGGTGTACACACTCACACACATTATTTACACTATACACCACAAAGATCACGTGTCTAAATGTACGAAATGTACTACAAGAGCCAGAAGATCATAAAAGGCATCAGTACCTAAGGCTTTCGCGTATCTAGTATACACATCTTCAGGGTACTGTACAGTACTGTACCTTGAACGAGTAAATTTTAAATATACAAAAGCGCTGGGTACTGATGTCTTTAATCATTTTCCTTCTGATTACTGTAGTATATTATATATATATATATATATATATATATATATATATATATATATATATATATATATATATATATTTCATTAATATTAGTATTTGGGAGGGAGTGTTACAAGTGATTTTAAACAAGCCCCTTAGTAAGATATCTGTATGTATACAGTCTCAACTAAAAAATAAATCTAAATAAAATACACAAAGGAACTAACAGAAGAGTTGACAATCCTGTTCTTTCGTCATACATCTGGCAGTTTCATCACGATAATAAAGGTAAAAGGCGACTGGTTATGAAAAACAACATTCAGAATGAGTTCCTTGTGGTGCCTTTGGTGTCACGTGACAAGAAAACCAATGTGATTAATAATAATAGTAATAATAATAATAATAATAATAATAATATAAAAGTGATGGACTCCTAGGGAGGGAGGATGCAACCCGGAACCACACACTATAAAAACCACCCAGTCGAAAAGGATGACTGTGATATGAATAATAATAATAATAATAATAATAATAATAATAATAATAATAATAATAATAATAATAATAATAATTGTGTAATAAAAATCCACAGTTATATAGTAAATATATTACTATGTAATATATTGTGGATTATTATTAAACAGATTTTTTTCACGAGACTGAATTTCTTAGCAATAATAATAATAATAATAACAATAATAATAATAATAATAATAATAATAATAATAATAATAATAATAATAATAATAATAATAATAATAATAATAATAATAAATGTTCCTAGTAAATATATTACTGTGAAATATATTGTGGATTACTATTAAACAGATTTTTTCACAAGACTGTGAATTTCTTAGCAATAATAATAATAATAATAATAATAATAATAATAATAATAATAATAATAATAATAATAATAATAATAATAATAATAATAGTAAAATTTAATGTTCCCAGCCCACCAGTCTACGAGAGAAAAATAAGACAAACTGCTCGAGAGAGAAGGCTAAATCACGAGAGCCCATCCCAGTGCTTACGCTGGATCAACTTCTTTCAAGGTTTGGCTAATATATTTCACATGATTTATAATGACCGCGATATTTCATGCTGCCATGTTTCACAAAAATTGCTGCACTGGAATGGGAAAGAATTTCGCCCTTTCGCTGCCAAATGAATTAATTATCGGCCACTTTTCGCAGCGCATTTATAGGGAATCCATACGGTCCGCGGAAAATGAGCGAGCACAATAGTAATTTAAATTATACTATATATATATATATGTGCGTGTAAAAATACATAAATACATACACACACACACAGACATCTCCACTTCTGCTTTCTGTACATTTTTTGCTGGGGATAAAGCCTTATATATTTTTTGAAACATTTGGCTCAATAAACTGCCTGGAAAATTAATTGTATTATTCCACCGTCAGCATCATTCGTTTTCCATCTTCTTGCAGAGGGTACACAGTACCGTTTTGTGAGTGAGTGAGTGAGTGAGTGAGTGAGTGAGTGAGTGTGTGTGTGTGTGCGTGTGTAGAAATACACAAATATCTGCGTGCCTCTGTCTTCCTTGTAGAATCGGGTATTCTACCGAGCAAGATATGAGGCAATTGCTGTCTGTCCTTTTGAAAATTTGTAAAGCCTTGGAAAGCAACATAATGTTCTCTCAAACATGAATGATTATTTTTCAGTGTGGCAGTACGCTCAATACCCTTCGAAGTACATATGTATGAATTCAGTGATGCGACTATGCATTTAGACCAATTATGCCCGTGACTGAAACATATCTTCGAAACTAACTTTCGACAAGCTCATATAACGATAAATACCACCTCATTTGCATCACACCTGCGTTCAGTATGTTTCTATGTTATGCCATCTCTCTTCAAATAAAAAATAGCGCACCTTTTAATCTTTATTTGTTTCCAGCCTACATCCTACCTCCTCCTCCTCCTCCTCCTCTACAGTCTGGGATTAGGCCCCAGAGCTGCTAAATC
>NC_089754.1:55917270-56029770 GCF_040412425.1 Macrobrachium rosenbergii
CGCACAAATTATATATATATATATATATATATATATATATATATATATATATATATACACTATATATATACATTATATATACATATATATATATATATATATATATATATATATATATATATATATATATAATATAAATTTTGTCACACACACGCGAATTCTTTACGTTCACAATTATTAAGCCACAATTGTCGTTTCCCATCGAATTCACTTTACCTCGGGAATAACTTGCACCTACGGGGAAATATAATTGCTAAGTGTTTCGTAATCTGCAGGATTCGAACACCTACCTAGTATAAGGAATGAAAGGGGTTTGCAGCTAGGGGCCAAAGGGACGCTGCAAAGAACCTTAAGTAATGCCTGCAGGGAGAAAATCCTTGCTAGAAACCTTGATTTCGCCGACTGCAAGAAAATTCAAAAAATGCTTCTGGAATGCAAATTCTGAGAAAGGTACAAATTCGGATTGTGACATTGTTTAGTGGAAAAGCAAATATACCGGTGATGCATACCACGAATTAATTTTTATTTCCACCTAATTAGTTTCACCATTAGGGAACAGGACATTGCATGTACATAATTTACAAGAATTGCTGAAACGCAGATTTTAGTTTATTTACTGAGACCGATATATGTTTTGTAAAGGTTAAAAAGCCTCCATATAAAATGGAATCATTCTTTTGTAATTAAAAAATTAAATTGATATTATTATTATTATTATTATTATTATTATTATTATTATTATTATTATTATTATTAGGACAATTTTCATTATTATTTATTATTTATTATTATTATTTTTTATTAATAATGATATTATAATATAAATTATTAGTATAATAATAATAATAATAATAATAATAATAATAATATTATTATTATTATATTATTACCCGTTTCTGTATAAAACATTTCTTGCAGAAATAACTGGTGGGGAAAATGGATTAACAGTTACAAAAAAAATTCAAAGTATATCCCGTATTCGACCCTAACCATGACCAAACTGAACCCGGCGTTTGTGAGGTTCCTGTGCAACATTTGCAATCAATTATTCAACAAAGGTTTCTGGGGGGCCCAAATAATTAGCCCCGAGTCCCGTTGGCTCTGAGGAAGACGAAAATTACACGTGTGCAATGGCTGAATCTCTCTCTCTCTCTCTCTCTCTCTCTCTCTCTCTCTCTCTCTCTCTCTCTTACGCATAAACATTTACACTATACGCCCTTTCCCCTTCAATAATTGATCCTTGAAGGGCTTCTGTGAAATTCCAACAGTCGTGCCTTTCCTGTGCTTTGTCTTCCTCGAATCTCCCACTCATCTCCATCTTCCCTAGTCCTAATTACCTTCCAATAAGGTCTCTCCACACACACACACACACACACACATACATACATATACACGCATATAAATATATACATATATATATATATATTATATATTATATAAGAATATAATCATTTTTAACAGGTGATTCCTTTAACACACATAACCACAAGCGAAAAAAATGTGAGACGGGGTGTAGGTCCTGACCGGTTTCGACTTTATTTCCAGGCCATTGACGAAGGAATGATTCATAGTGTTAGAAATCATATATATATATACAGTATATATATATATATATATATATATATATATATATATATATATATATATATATATATATATATATATATATATATACCACATAGACAGTACTGGAACTACACAAAAAATATATATATATATATATATATATATATATATATATATATATATATATATATATATATAATGTATATGTATATGTATATACAATATAAATAAATACATAAAATAAAGTTAATAAAATAAATAAATTAAATAAATTAATAATATACATATATATACATATGTGTATGTGTGTTTTGTGTGTGTGTGTGTGTGTGTGAGAGAGAGAGAGAGAGAGAGAGAGAGAGAGAGAGAGAGAGAGAGAGAGAGAGAAAGGTGACTGCGTCCATGCGTGAACGTACATTCACCTTTGTCCCCTCCGAAAACTCATTGACATTCGCAGAACGAGACGGCATTCGGATTGATGGCAGGCTGCTGGGAAAGTGGGTATTGATTAAATTGACCAAGCGAATGTCAAGGTGCAAATTGAAGCCACGGTGGGCAAAGTACTCAGTCTAAATGTTCCTCTTCTCTTCAACATGCGGTTTTCCCACACTGATAATGATGTAGCATAATGCCGCGACTATACAATGGGCCTTTGACCGTTCTGTGATATCCTAATTGGGCTGGGTTTGACTTCAATAGAAGCCACTTCCGGTAGGCCTTCAGATGACGAGAAAAAAGATGGTTTTCATTAAAGGCCTCGACTTCGACTGGTCCGGTTTTCAAAAGAAAAATGTGAGCAGTAAAACGAATTCGTTGGCTCGGGTCGACGATCCACCTTCTCTCTCTCTCTCTCTCTCTCTCTCTCTCTCTCTCTCTCTCTCTCTCTCTCTCTCTCTCTCCTGGAGTTTCTTTACGGTAAGCTCGCGAACGTGATAGTCACAATAGTTTTCGGCGTACGAGGCGAATAGGGCTCATATATCATTCACTACGAGAAAAAAAAACCTACGGTTTTCTTTTATCACTTTTTAGTTTTCTGTAAAAGAATGATGTCCGTCCGCACTTTACTCTCTCCGCCCTCAGATCTTAAAAACTACTGAGGCTAGAGGGCTTCAAATTGGTATGTCGATCATCCACCCTCCAATCACCAAACATACCAAATTGAAGCCCTCTAGCCTCAGTAGTTTTTATTTTATTTAAGGTTCAATTTAGCCATAATCGTGCTTCTGGCAACGATATAGGATAGGCCGTGGTTAAAGTTTCATGGGCCGCGGCTTATACAGCATTATTTAGAGACCACTGAAAGACAGATCTATTTTCGATGGCCTTGATTATACGCTGTAGCGGCTGTACAGAAAACTTGTTTGAGCCGAAGAAACTTCAGCGCATTTTTTACCTGTTTGAAGCGGAACACCCAAAGTTAACTAATACCAGTCATCATAATTCATCTCTATAAAATTTCGTGAAAACCGTATTAATGACAATGAAGATGCATAATGACCCGTGTAAATAATTTATGGTTTCTCTACTCAAGCTTTTCATGATCATTATAACAAGTTAAGCATCTGTTCTGGCTAACCCTATTCATCATAATTACCTTAATATGCAATGTTATCAGATGTTTCTGCAGATGTTAATACCAGCCAACGGACAAAAATAGAGAATCCTACCTGACATAAGGGCTGTTATGCAAGTCATAACTATAGATGTAAAAAAAAAAAAAAAGTTCCTTTTTGAAGAAATTTTTAGAAAAAAATGAGAGATAACGATGCAGATATATCGAATGCAATATACCAAAAAATGAAAAAATGCACCGAAGTTTCTTCGGCGCAATCGAGTTTTCTGTACAGCGTATAATCAAGGCCACCGAAAATAGATCTATCTTTCGGTGGTCTCGGTATAATGCTGTATGAGCCGCGGCCCATGAAACTTTAATCACCGCCCGGTGGTGGCCTATCCTATATCGTTGCCAGGAGCACGATTACGGCTAACTTTAACCTTAAATAAAATAAAAACTACTGAGACTAGAGGGCTGCAATTTGGTACGTCTGATGACGGGAGGGTGGATGATCAACATACCAATCTGCAGCCCTCTAGCCTCGGTAGTTTTTAAGATCTGAGGGCGGACAGAAAAAGTGTGGACAGAAAAGAATGCGGACGGACGGACAGAGCCGGCCCAACATTTTTCTTGTACAGGAAACCAAAAAAGGAAGAAAATACGACTACCCAAAAAGAGAAGAAAAATACACACAAAAATGTACATTTTTCCTGAACGCAGGGCATGCGCGCCTTCTCCTCTTGGCATAAACATTACGGATCGATGAAGATATATGAGGCACTAACGGTAGGCGCAACCATTTCCATGATGTGGAACTCTCCGAAAGTGAACGAAAACTCCCTGCGGAGGATCTCCCATCCGAGGGACGTCGCTTGTCTCCCCGGAATGATATACAAGATACTCGTCAGCTCCAGTATGCAAATCAAATGTGTAAATGGAAAACGTCTCATTACGAATCCTGGCGAACAAATTGTTTCTTTTCAATGCCTTCCGACTCGGAAAGCCCTTCTTTCTTATGCTTGCAATGATATGCGCATATTCGACACGAATTTGTTGAGATACACAGTTACACATGATGCTTTCTTTTCCACAGTTCAATATAAAGTGTGTGCGCCACTATGTATATATTATAAAATCGTGTTATAAATAAGTCTGTCTCTCCCACTATATATATATATATATATATATATATATATATATATATATATATATATATATATATATATATATATATATATATATATATGTGTGTGTATATATATGTATATATATATATATTTTTTTCTGACTCACATCAGGATCAAACCCAGGTCTTTCAAGTGAAGGCAAGGGCGCTGCCCACTTGAAAGACCTGGGTTCGATCCTGATGTGAGTCAAATTTATTTCTTGATTATTTATATATATATATATATATATATATATATATATATATATATATATATATATATATATATATATATTTATATATACACATACATATGAGTATCTATATCTGTGTGTGTGTTTTTAGATAGCATTCTGTTCCCTAGATGTCATATATACATTTAAAAAATCTCAAACACCTCCCATAGCATCAACTGACAATCAACTGACATTCTCCATTTTTTTGCACAAACTCTGCCATTCCTCTGTCAAGTCTTCTGTCGGTCACTTCATCTTCCTTCCACATATTCACAGCCAAAGTATGAATGGACAGCCACTTCTCTCATCTGTGAACCTAGCAAGGTGACGAACTGCTCTCTCTCCCCACCTCGACCTAATGCGACTGATAAGCCGTTATTAGATTATCACTGACTTCCTTACACCATTAAGTCCAATTTTGTGATCTTCATCTACGTGACGCTTATGCTTTCCGACGATTTAGGATCGCCTCTCTTCTGTCAATGACATTATAAAAAGGAATCTGAAGTACTTTTTTTTTTCTGGTGGAGCAAGAGATGTTTTCACGTCAAACATACTACTATTTGCATCCTTTATTCTGGAACATTTTTATTGCCACCATTTCTGTCTTCATTATAATCTCTTCAATATTGATTTTCTGACCAAAAAAACGCAAATTCACACGTTTCCATATTTTATCGGCTCTCAGATCCAATTTTATATTCTGTTTTAGCCTTACTCTTGCATTTTAATGTACCGATTCTTTTCTACCTTCTACTGGCAGCTAAATGAGGCCGTTTTTCCTCGGCAAACCCATTTGTATTAACATTCTTTCACCCAATTCTTTAATTTTCTTTCCTACGTATTTACTCTAAGCACTCGCAGCAACCAGGCGGATCCCACTCCTAAAACTTGGAAATCTTTACCACCTCCAGCCATTTTCTTTTTTCTTTTTAGCCCTATCTTTTTATTTTTCTCTCTTCTCGTATCCACACTACCTCCTTTCACACTTTTTCTAGGACCTACTCGCCATCCTCCCGCGGTAAAATAATATTTCACGCTTTCGGCATCAACCTAATAATGATTAGATATACTACCTAGATATATTACCTGCCATTCTTAACTTAATATGACTAAAACTTCGCCCGGGAATGATTTCCACAAATTAATGTGATGTATCTATTCAATCACAATTTACGGCTTATACACGTGTGCACACACACACACACACACACACACCTAACCTTCCACAATACCTTCACCGTGGCCGAAATTCACGTCTCTTGGTCTTAGGCAATGAACGGAGGAGTAAACATATTCAGTGCTTAAAATAATATTCCCTTATTTTTGTGGCATTATCATCGTAAGGTGCCATAGAGTTATGATGCCTTCTGCAAGAAGGATACTAAGTGAATGATTATATATATATATATATATATATATATATATATATATATATATATATATGTATATATATATATATACATATACACATATATAAATATTAAATATATGTGTATATATATATATATATATATATATATATATATATATATATATATATATATATATATATATATATATATATATATCTTTCTCCTCTCAAAATGCCTTTCTTTGAATTACTCCGAGGAAGTAGTCTATAATATTTCATTTGTGATTCATACGATAGACCATTATTTTGGCCTGCGTGTGGAAGTCACGCCTGATTTATCCTTCACTTCCTGAGATCTAGAGAAATCACTCGGTACTTCAGAGAATTTCGAACTGTAATATAAAAATATAAAAAAATATAGAGTGTAATCAAGACCCCCGAAAACAGATCTATCTTTCGGTGGTCTCGGTATAATGTTGTATGAGCAGCGGCCCATGAAAGTTTAACTACGGCCCAGTGGTGGCTTATCCTATATCGTTGCCAGAAGCACGATTATAGCTAACTTTAACCTTAAATAAAATGAAAACTACTGAGGCTAGAGGGCTGCAATTTGGTGTGTTTGATGATTGGAGGGCAGATGATCAACATACCAATTTGCAGCCCTCTAGCCTCAGTAGTTTTTAAGATCTGAGGGCGGACAGAATAAAGTTCGGACAGAAAAATATGGACAGAAAAAGTACGGACAGAATCAAGTTCGGACAGAAAAAGTACGGACAGAATCAAGTGCTGACAGAAAAAAGTGCGGACAGAATCAAGTACGGACAGAAAAAAGTGCGGACAGAAAAAAGTGCGGACAGATAAAGTGCAGACAGAAAAAAGCGCGGACAGAATCAAGTGCGGACGGACCGACAAACCCGACACATCAGTTTCCTTCCACCGAACACCAAAAACGAAAAAAAAAGAAAGGTAACCTTTAGGCAAAATTCACTCCTCCATCTCGAGAAAGAAACAAACGAATGGATGAAACCCAGAGACCAGAATAAGGTTCAAATGGAGCCATTCCCCTCGGCGCCGTATATCACTTTCTTTCCGTCTCTTTTCCGCAACATCACTCTCCCTCGGCTGAGTAACTACTCTCCTTTCCGTTCCCCGTGACTTACCTAACTACCCACCTACCTACCTGCTGCCTACCTACCCACCCTACCCACCTAACCTTCCTGGCTTCCCATCTCCTTTGGTAAAAATGATCTGCCCTAAAGTTTGTTCTAAGAGGCTTGGCTGGAATGAATGTAGAAAATTTACGCTGGAAACATCAGGCCGTTTCGCCGCATTAAAATGAAAAGAAACCCAGATTTGTTATGATTATTATTTTTTTCTTACGAGAGCCTTCCAGGATTTAATTTCGATTTACGTTCTAATGTGGAAAGTGTCACGTTCTTTTCCTTTTCGTGATGGTAGCACGGCCGTGCGAGATTGCCGAATCCACAAACACACAGCCCTGGGAGATTACGTAGGAAGAAACCTACTAAGCCTTTGCTGGTAGGGATACACAGAGCGAGAGAGAAGAATGGAACGTCATTAAAAACACAAGACAGTCAAAGAAACGCAAGGGGAAAAAATCTATAAACGGATATCCTGGAAGGCGATAGGGAACGAGCTAAATTTGAAGGCTAGATATTTCAACACTTCTATAAACTGTCAATTTTTAATCAGTTACATTTACGTAAAAGCATGAAAAGTTCCAACAAAAATGAGTAATTTGAGCAAAAACCTACTGAAAGACAAAAAAATGAATCTTGAACCCACTAAAGGCCAAGAAAAAACAGAAGACTCGGTTCTTTTAAGAAAAAGTATTTTAAGCAAGGTTGTTCTTTTAGAAAAGCGACAGAGAGCGAGTTAAATTTGATGGCTGGATACTTCAACACTTCTGTAAACTGTCAATTGTTAATCAGCTACATTTACATAAAAGCACGAAAGGTTCCAACAAAAATGGGTAAAAATTTGAGCCAAATCTAATGACATAAAAAGAAATCTTATCCCACTAAAGGCCAAGAAGAACAGAAGACTCGGTTCTTTTAAGAAAAAGCATTTTTAAGCAATGTTGTTCTTTTAGGAAAATCTGTTTTGAAATCCGGAAGTAAATAAACCCTTGGAAGGGAGAGTAATGCATGAAGGCCATTAGCGTCACATATACTGAGAAATGTTTCGCTCGTTTAGACCGCCCCCTCTGAGAAGGAGTGATGCACCGACTCGAAAAATGGAAGGAGATAACGAGGGAGAGGAACAGCACGAAATTGTCAGGCTCGCTTGAAAAGACGAAGAGAAAAAAGGAATAATAATAACGCGCTCACAAAGACACACAAACAGACACACGGCATTTGCATCAACAAAGCTGTACGAAGGAGTATAAGAAAGGGAACCATAGCGAGCCTGGTTTTTTCGTTCCTCTTTTCTTAAAAGTCGACCGGAAAAAGCAGGTAATTCCTTACTCCAAAGTGTGCGGTTGCTCTGGGAAACGTTTGTGGATACGCACATGAGCGTAATGAGTCAATGAATTGAACTGAATATAGAATTTAGACCAAAGGCCAAGCACTGGCACCTATGAGGCCAATCAGCGCTGATACGGAAACTGACAGTAAAAGGTTTGAAAGGTGTAACAGGTAAAAACTGGCAGTTGCACTTTGAATCAATTGTTAGGAGAGGCTGGAAAGTAAGATGAAAAAGAGAGAACAGTAAAAGGAACGAAAGGGGTTGAGCTAGGGGCATAGGGCACGCCGCAAAGAACCTTAAGTAATGCCTACAGAGCACCGCATGAGGTGCACTGACGGCGCTACCCCCCCTACGGGAGTAATGATCCAATGAGGCTGGTAGTACCAATGTGTAAAGGAATAATCCACCTCTTACTTTAAGAGGTTGTGGTTATTCCCCAAACCCAAACTCAACTGATATATCCTTCAAGATTTAGAGATGATTCTGGCTTCGATGACTGAGAATCAAGATACCTGAAACAGGCTCTGTCGAAGTGGCCACTGGAAGTTAACATGCCAACAAACCTAGCTCTGATTGTTAATGTAAACATATCAATCATTACACTGGCGTTACTGTACAGCGATAGTGCTTTAGCTTATTGTCATATTGTAGATTCGCTAATATAAAGTAACTCTGACGAGCAACCTTAGTTCAAAGATGCCTTAAGTGACTGGCTTGAAATCAAGCCCATGAAATATGCTGTTTATGGAATGGAATATGAAATTTAGGCTTGAAGCCAAGCCCTTGAATCCGAGGGATTATTCACCGCTATAATGCATTTGGTTTGAAATGAATAGTTATGGCAATGAATTTATAAATTATATAAATAAAATAAAATAATGATTTTAAAACTATGGTAACAACTGACATTTGGCAAAAATTGATGTTCCCCATCAAAAAAATTATAACTTTGTATTTAGGACATGCATATAACCTTTACAGCGTAAAAAAAGTAAAAAAAAAATCTAATATGCTATTTATAAGCTCAAATCCGTTGCAAAAGTTATTTTGAGCCATCTGTAATTTTTTAGAAAATCATTTGTTTTAATTTTTTTTTATTTTGCTTACGATTACAGGCAATTAACATCAGATCAAACTCAATAAAAACGAGTATAAAAAAATGCACCGAAGTCTCTTTGGCGCAATCGAGTTTCCTGTACAACGTATAATCAAGGCCACCGAAAACCGATCTATCTTTCGGTGGTCTCGGTATAGTGCTGCATGAGCCGCGATCCATGAATCTTTAACCATGGCCCGGTGGTGGCCTGGCCCATATCGTTGCCAGACGCACGATTATGGCTAAATTTAACCTTAAATAAAATAAAAACTACTGAGACCAGAGGGCTGCAATTTGGTATGTTTGATGATTGGAGGGTGGGTGATCAACATACCAATTTGCAGCCCTCTAGCCTCAGTAGTCTTTAAGATCTGAGGGCGGACAAAAAAAAAGTGCGGACGGACAGACAAAGCTTTCACAACAGTGTTCTTTTCCAGAAAACTCAAAAAATGTATTAGCAACTACACACCTCTGCAATAGGGAAGGCGAAACAGGAGTGGGGGAAACAACGCAGCCCCTGACCAAACACGGTTATGAACGGGATTAAAATGAAATGAGGGAATGTTAATTGGAATACGAACATTTGTCGCTCAAACGGAATGAAAGGTTTCCCCATTACAGCTGACACGACAAAGGAGATTTGTCAATAAAATAATTGTAAGTCGGACTGAATGGCCTCATAATTTGGATGCCAATTAATTTTAATTCTCTTAAGTTTTAATTGTGATCGTAAACCTTTTAATATATTTTCGTTTCTGGTTACCTTAATTCCCACTGTCAGATACTATTGACATATTTTCCGTTTAACATACTATGATAAAATTCACTTATTTCAATACATATTTCTGCTTAAGGATAAAAATGCCGGGTGTTATAGAACAGAATATAGAATTTAGGCCAAAGGCCAAGCGCTGGACCTATGAGGTCATTCAGCGCTGAAACGGAAATTGACAGCAGGTAGGGCTGAAAGGTGTAACAGGAGGAAAATCTCAAAGCAGTTGGACTATGAATCAATTGTTAGGAGAGGGTGGATAGCGAGATGGAAGAAAGAGAATATGAATGGAGGTACAGTCAAAGAAATGAAATGAGTTGCAGCTAGGGACCGAAGGGACGCTACAAAGGACCTTCAGTAATGCCTACAGTACACCCTCTGAGGTGTATGACGGCATTACCCCGTATGATTTAGGAATTCGAATCCCTAATATAACAAGAATCTTTCTTACAGTAACGAAGCTACTATTTTTTTTTCTTGCGCGAAAGCTAACAGAAAGTACTGGAGCCAAAGGACACGCTGTCTGCCCAATACCTAAACGATGAAAAGGAAAGAAGTAATCAAATGGGAGAAGATAAGGAAGTGGGTTTATTCCATCAAAGAAAAAATTGAAGGTTACTGCTGTCTGTAAAGATGAATTTTTAGTATACCGAAGAACTCTCCTTCAACAAGTATTCCTTTGTGGTTAAAGGACCGGTTTTATCAGAGGAGCTGATCTCGGGATTTCTGCCGCCAACTAACATATTTATTCAGAACATCATTCCCCCACACCCCCACGCCATTCCCCACCCCTATGGGTGTCACTATTGATCGCCGGATAAGATGGCCATGTCACTCCCACCGACCCATCTTTCCTCCTCATTATATCTAAAACCACCTCCGGCCATAAGGTATCCTTTACCAATATTTCAGGATTTCAGGATGCGCCTCGTGCTCCTTTCGTTCCAGGAAGTGGCAAAATGAGAGGACAGAAGGAAGCTGGTTAGGTTTCTTTCCAGCAGGGAAGCCTCATTTATCTTCTGAGAAAGGTGGGGTTTTGCTAATTGGCCGGGGGGAGAGGAATCTCTTTTTTCTCGAAATAAAAATAGAACGATCGAAAAAGGAGTAAGTGGAACTCGGTCCAAAACATTTATCAAGGTCGCTATTAGCTGCAACTCAAAAGTTTTATCACTCAATAGAGTTCGTTTTCAGAAACGCAACCAAATGTCCTAAATTTTCCTTCCGCTTCAGATCTTCATCACATATCGTACTCGGAGGATATTGCACTTGTCGCGGCGAAAATGGGTGGTTTTCCTCGAACTGAATATCAGATTTGTCATGGTAGTTATTTCCATAAAAGATTTGTGGTCGAGAGAGAGAGAGAGAGAGAGAGAGAGAGAGAGAGAGAGAGAGAGAGAGAGATTTTTATGTAATGGGGCCTCTCGGGCAGCAATGAGGATACGCAAATATCTGCAGCCTGGATATTTTATTAAGAACGAACTGCAATACAAAACAACACATAAATATGTATTTATAAAATAGACACAAGCAATAGTTTTATTTCTTACATCTAGTACTAAATACTTTTAGGTATATCACAATCACAAAATCACTCCTGTACATAACAGTAAGCGTAGGTGCATTCATCATATATAATGACTTTCTGGTGTGAATTATTACTTTACAATGATTTTGAGGATATCATTCTTTTGCATAAAGAACCGAGAGGATTACTAATATTTGGGCTGTTTGGTTTAATTCTCATATTTAAGGTAAGATTCTGACTACATTTACTCCTCCTGAATCTTAAAGCTGCTTTGTTAGAAGTTTTTGAACTCCAGAATAGTATTTCCGTTACTTCAGGAATTTTTTGTATTGTAACTGCTTGGTTTCCCATTGCAACGGAATAGGGAGTATCACAGGACTAGCAGCTGATGATCACTGCTGCTTCAGGCACCACTAAAGTGGACACTTGGGGATAGGCCATGGGCATAAGTTTCTCCCCAGACGATAGGTTACCCAAAAAATTTGCCAAAGATGAACTGGTTGCTCCTAACAGGACAGGAACTGCCCTGATACTTATGTGTGCGGTAAATGGCTTCTCACTGCTATCAATCAATCAACATGCCCATTTACTTCGACTACTGTTTGGGCACATCAGGCTTCTCTTACTTGTCATGATCCCCAGTTCATGACAAGAGGAAAGAAATGTATCTGAAATTGGAACAGTCACACCTTGGAGGCAGCCAATCGTGATACCTTAGTAAACTTTGAAATGGCAGAATATCCTGTTTCTAACAAAGCAGAAGTACCTCTGAGAGTCCCGGTGAATGGGAATCAGGCAATCCGCATTCAACAGATCTACAGCACGGATCATGCAGTTTACATTGTGTATGGAGTTCTGTCGAAGAAACTCACTTAGAACAAGATTGATGACTGGAAACCAGTCTCCAGTTTCATACTGCACTAGTAAGAGACAGCTGTAGAAACCTGGAGAGCAACCAACGGAGAACATCTGCAGAATACTCGATACCTCATAGCAAAGGGCTTTGAACTGACAGACTGCCCTGTCACAGACAAAGTACAAAGCCTGTAGTGCGATTGCAAGAACCTCCATGAATTAAGAGAATATATAACAAAAATATTCACTTCTTTATGAAATTTTGGAATACAGGACATACAGGAACAGTTAAAGAGTAAAGACTGATAAATCTTGGAAGAAGTTTTAAAAACTGTTACGCAAATAATATCTTTTAGTATAGTTGAGCGGCGCACTGGATTTATAACAATATTTGCGACTTACAGGAACTTGATATATGAAGAATAGTGGGTTAAGACGTACTGCAGGAAGCTTTCAACTTAAGCTCCCAAGGCAAAGTAAAACGAAAAATAATGACGGTGAAGAAGTAAATAACTTGATACAAACAAAATTTTTTTTACATTTAATCTTATAAAACATTTAACAAGTGTGCTATTTTATCGCTAAACGTATTTATGCATACAGTTTTTTGGGATACATAAATAAGTAATTAATACTGTAAAATTAATCTATAAAATTAAGAAAATGTTGTCTATGAAAAACGAAACGCTAAAATAGGATGCTAAATCATTTAAAATGTAGAATAAATAGGGTTTTACTGTTGGAGGAATGCCACATCATTGTTACAGGAAGGAATTCAGTTGACTGATTATATATATATATATATATATATATATATATATATATATATATATATATATATATATATATATATATATATATATACATACATACATATATCATATAAATTACATAATCAGTCAACTGAATACTTTCAACAGCAGTAAAGTATCAACTCTTCCGAAGAAAAAGAAAATGTTTAGACTGCATTTAAAATTACCTATCATTTTGATGCCAGTGGTCACTAGTGCTCGCAACAAACATACCGTTTCTCTTTTTTTTTTTTTTATTTAAAAGATGTGGTACTACACAGGTGTCAGAGTGAGTGACTGACCAGGAAAAGGCTCCTGAATAGTGGGTGAGAGGAATAACTTTCCGTTATACAAAAGTAAAGGCGATAGAGGCGAATGCAAGATTTAAAGGGGTATAACATTACATACCGTGCCAGGGAAGGTGAAAGGTAGATTTTCACTGAGAGACGAAAACAGATGACAAAAGTATCTAAGACTTTATTAGGATGCAGTTACGTCAGGAACTTGAAGGTTTTTTTTTTTGGGGGGGGGAGGTTTAATGTGATATACATGGACCTAGGATTTTAAATAGGAATGAACGAGACAATGTGAGGTACAGAAGTTTAGTGACTAAATATATGGAAGTTACTGCAAGATATGGCCCACAATGCCTAGAATTACGAATGGGTCAGTACTGTGTTCTTTTTTTTCTCTGAAGCCATACTTCAATAGGGGAAACAACTCTATGAAAGAAAAGATTACACACACACATATATATAATATATATATATATATAAACTCATATCCATATAGGTATATCTGCATATACGTATACGGGCCAAAGTGTGTGTTTGTGTGTGTGCGTGTCAATGTAGGTAAAGTGGTACTTAGTTTCCAACTTCTTTTATGACTTGTGTGGCTTTGTTGGCAGCGTCCTTGCCTTTCAACGGAAAGACCTGGGTTCGATCCTGATTTGAGTTAAGAAATCTATTTCTGTTCCGCACGTGATTGTGTGTTGATTATCTCTCTCTCTCTCTCTCTCTCTCTCTCTCTCTCTCTCTCTCTCTCTCTCTCTCTCTATATATATATATATATATATATATATATATATATATATATATATATATATATATATATATATATATATATATAATTATAAATATATATATATGTATATATATATATATATATATATATATATATATATATATATATATATATATATATATATATGTGTGTCTATATATAAATATCTTCCAAATCCTTTCACTTTTTGCGAATAATTTTCCACACGCGATATTTGAGTGGCACAGGACGACAGGAGAATCCTGCTTTATCTGTCCATCTCATTTCTCTCATGACACAGCCGCGTTCTCATGAATTCCCAGCACACAATGTCCTTTTATTTTCGTTAACGAGAGATTAAACATTTAAAATCCTCTCTGATTTTCCGCCTGTGCATAAGTTTTTTTTTTTAGTTGGTTTTGCAATGTAATTATTATAACTGATAATGATTAATAACTGACATTCTTGTTGATAGGGAGTAAACCTTCCTATGCCATTTTGTCTGTGCATAAGTTTTTTCAGTTGGTTTTGTAATGTAATTATTATAACTCATAATGATTAGTAATTGACTTTCTTGCTGATAGGGAGTAAACCTTCCTATGCCATTTTGTCTGTGCATAAGTTTTTTAAGTTGGGTTTTGTAATGTAATTTTATAACTGTTAAGCGATTAATAATTGACTTTCTTGTTGATATGGAGTAAATCTTCCTATGCCAAATTATCTATTCAAAAGCAACAGCAAAACACTTTAGAATTTTGTGACCATTCCTTCCTTCCTGTCTTAAATATATCCCCTTTTATACATTCCCTGACTATCCAAACCCCTTTCCCAGAGGGGACGAAATCCCTTCTGGCTCCCCCTACCCTCCCTTCCACCCAATGTCTCTTTCTCCCTTCCCCCCACTCTCTCTCTCTCCTCTCCCTATCTCCGAACATCCATACCCCCTCACCTAAGCAGTGGCTCTTGTCACTATCGATCGGCTACGATTGAAAACAGGGTGGGCTGTTGGAGATTAGGGTAGGACGGGATATATATCGAGAGAGAGAGAGAGAGAGAGAGAGAGAGAGAGAGAGAGAGAGAGAGAGAGAGAGAGAGAGAGAGAGAGAGGATGAGGATGAGCAGGAAGAGTGTGAGCTCAAATTATCTGTGCCAATGGTGTGTCCTCATTGACTGTCCAGCTTCCGATGTGTGGGACAACATGCACTCCATGTTGTCCTGTACTTTAGCAGACAAGCAATCATTGTGAAAAAACACAACTCTTATCCCTGTAAGATGGGAAATCTCTCTTTCCGAATTTCCTGCGCCGTTTCTACAGAGGAAGAAGAAGAAGCGACAGATTTAGCCCATAAGAAAATACTGTTTACTTGTTTTGGCGTTAATTTTTGTTTTAAGAAAAAATGAAAACACTGTCTTGTAGGTACATTAAAGTCTAATGATGTAGGTACATATCAAGGCATTGTTGAAGCAGTGTGTGTGTGTGAAGAAAAAGTATAAGGAAAAGCTGCCGTGTTAACAGATTTTCCATTCATGTATCGTGTTAGCAGACATGTATTACCAGACAGCCAAAAATTGTATATCATTAATTCGTGAAAAGATAGACAAATAAATAAGCAATTAATCATTCACACGTCAAATGTGATGAGTTCCCGGCACCCCCCCCAAAAAAAAACCCCAAAACGTTAATGTTTATGAAATTATGAGAGAAACAAATCAGTTTAGTAATGGCATGTCAATGCCAACCAATTGGCAACAGTGTTTGCTCTATTTATCATCAATTCATTAACTCGATGAGAGAGAGAGAGAGAGAGAGAGAGAGAGAGAGAGAGAGAGAGAGAGAGAGAGAGAGAAATCTTCAGTGTCAAAAGCATTTCAATGCCAATCAATTGGCAAGTGGTAGCTATATTTATCATCAATTTATTAACTCGATAAAAGAGAGAGAGAGAGAGAGAGAGAGAGAGAGAGAGAGAGAGAGAGAGAGAGAGAGAGAGAGAGAGAGAGGAATCTTCAGTATCAAATTACAATAGTGTAAAGATTGGGTCGTAACTCCTAAGGAAGTGAGGAATCCAGTTTTCAAAATGAAAACACTGGGCATTTGGTATATTGGTATAGCTGCGGGCATTTGGCATATTGGCATAGCTGCGGGTATTTTTCCAAATGGAAAATAACTATTGGCAACAGGTTCCGAAATTATTATTATTATTATTATTATTATTATTATTATTATTATTATTATTAATCAGAAGATGAAACCTATTCATATGTGAACAAGCCCACCAAAGAGGCCACTGACTTGAAATTCAAGCTTCCAGAGAATATGTTCATTAGGAAGAAGTAAGAGGAGATAAAGGAAAATACAGAAAAAAAAGAGATCCCACTCACTTATTAAAAAAAAAAAAAAAATGACTACGCTGAAAACATTAAAAAAAATCCATGTAGGTCACATTACTCATAACACGACAAACTGAAAATACCTGTTTGAAAATATCCCACGCGTTCAACTTTCTTGTTGCACCTGTCAGTTGTTGCCAGCGACATCGGAACTGAATCAGCGCCATTAAAAATCGGCGACCAAATTGGATCCGCTGATTAGGATGTTCAATGAAAGAAATCGTTAAAACGTTTAAATTAGATTTCTTGGTGCTCTTTGCAGAGCAAATTCGTCCACACATCCTTTGTTCTCGTTAATTAAATGAGTCTTCAGGAAGCTTTCTCTCGCCCCCCTCCCTCTCCCCCAAAACTAAGGGTCAAATCCCCACCGCTCTCTCTCTCTCTCTCTCTCTCTCTCTCTCTCTCTCTCTCTCTCTCCCCCTAATACTAAAGAGTTTGACATAATAATTGAAAAATTGGATGAAATATGTAGAAATCACAAGGACTGGACTATACTCCTAACCGGAGACTTTAATTTCCTTTTGTAGAATGGAAAGAACGAATAGGAGACTGTGGTTGTATTTATACATATAAAAAGAGAGCAATAGTAGTGCAGAAGATAAGAGGCAATTTGAAAAGCTATTAGATATGCTACTAGAACATAACATTCAGCAAATAAATCACCTACCAACAAGAAAGGATAATATTTTAGACCTAGTATTTGTGAATGAGGTGAACTATGTTAAAGAAATAATAGTATATAACACGAGTATTTCGGACCATAATGTCATAGAACTAACAGTCCGTTCCAGAACATACGAAAAACAAAGAAAAGCAAGAGACGAAAAAATGGGAAGGATATGGAAAATACAATTTCTATAGTAAGAATATAAATTGGTCAAAAATAAATGAAGAATTAAACAAAGAATGGAAAACATATTTGTAAGTGATGATATACAGGTAAATACCGATATATTATATAAAATATTAGAGGAAATAGTGGAAAAATATATACCGAAGAAAAAAGTAAGCATCAGTCACGAATTCCAAGAGACAGAAGGATCTTGTTCCAGAAAATTAGAAAGTGGAAAAAGCTCTTGCAAAAGAAAAGAATGCATGGAAAGTGATGGAACTAAAAAGTAAGATAGAAAATGCAGAACAAAAGATTATACAATCAAAAGAAAATGAAAAATGGAACCTAGAAGAAATGACACTACAAAATATCAAGCAAAACCCTAAAATTTTTTTATTCATATGCAAAAAGATGAATAAAATAAGAGTAGAAATAGGCCCTCTAAGAATTGAAGGGCGATTAACGAATGAAAAAAGGAAATATGTAACATATTAGCAGAAAGATATAAGAGTGAATTTACACCTAGAATTGACAATGAAGATAATGATACAGAAATAAGAGATGAAAATACTGAATACTTATCAGATATAGATATTACAGAAGCCGATATTGTGCAGGCTATTAATGAAATTAAAAATGGATCAGCAGCAGGACCAGATGGAGTACCTGCCATATTGTTAAAGAAAGTGGTTCATTCAATCGCAAAGCCGCTAGCAATATTATTAAGGCAAAGTATAGATACAGGCAAGATTTATGATGAGCATAAATTAGCATATATTACTCCTACTTTCAAAAGTGGTTCAAGACTAGAGGCAAGTAATTATAGGCCTGTGAGTCTGACATCTCATATTATGAAAGTATATGAAAGGGTAATGAAAAAAATATAATGAAACATTTAATGAAAAATAGATTGTTCAATATAGGACAACATGGTTTTGTACCGGAAAAAGTACACAAACCCAACTGTTAGTCCACCATGAAAGCATATATAAAAATATGATAAATGAAAAAGATACAGATGTGGTTTACCTAGACTTTTAAAAGCTTTTGACAAGGTAGATCATAATATATTAGCGAAAAAAATTAGAAAACATAACATTGTTGACAAAGTAGGAAGATGGATAAAAGAATTTTTGCAAAATAGAAAACAGATAGTGATTGCAAACGATGAGAAATCGGATGAAGCTACGGTAATATCCGGTGTACCACAGGGTACGGTGTTAGCTGCATTGCTGTTTGTGATTATGATTGCAGACATAGACAGTAATGTTAAGGACTCAGTAGTAAGAAGTTTCTGCAGATGACACAAGAATAAGTAGAGAAATTGCTTGTGATGAAGATAGGAACTCGCTACAAAGAGACCTAAACAAAATATATAAATGGGCAGAGATAAATAGGATGGTATTTAACTCTGATAAATTTGAATCAATGAACTATGGTGATAAAGTAGGAATGCTATATGCATATAAAGGACCTAATAATGAGACAATCACAAACAAGGAAGCAGTTAAAGACCTTGGTGTGATGTTGAATAGGAATATGTTATGCAATGATCAAATAGCAATTCTATTGGCAAAATGCAAAGCAAAAATGGGAATGTTGTTCCGGCACTTCAAAACTAGAAAAGCTGAACACATGATTATGCTTTATAAAACGTACGTACGTAGTCCACTTGAATATTGCAATATAATATGGTACCCACACTACCAAAAGGATATTGCACAAATAGAGAGTGTACAAAGGTCATTTACAGCTAGAATAGAAGAAGTTAGGACCTTGACTACTGGGAAAGACTACAATTCTTAAATTTATATAGTCTTGAAAGGAGAAGAGAACGCTACATGGTAATTCAAGCATGGAAACAGATAGAAGGAATTACCGAAAACATCATGGAACTAAAATTATCAAAAAAAGAGCAAGCAGAGGTAGATTAATAGTGCCAAAAACTATACCAGGAAAATTAAGGAAAGCACACAGGACATTAATCCACCACGCACCAGCATCGATAATGCAGCGTCTATTCAATGCGCTACCAGCTCATCTGAGGAACATAACAGGAGTGAGCGTAGATGTGTTTAAGAATAAGCTCGACAAATATCTAAGATGCATCCCAGACCATCCAAGACTGGAAGATGCAAAATATACCGGAAGATGCGTTAGCAACTCTCTGGTAGACATCAAAGGTGCCTCACACTGAGGGACCTGGGGCAACCCGAACGAATTGTAAGGTCTGTAAGGTAAGGTTAAACAAAATATTAAGAAAAAAATTCAATTCTATTGATAATCTGGAAACTCCACTTAATTCAATTAAACAGAAACTTGATTAGAATTTAATTTAAGGCCTCTCTCTCTCTCTCTCTCTCTCTCTCTCTCTCTCTCTCTCTCTCTCTCTCTCTCTCTCTCTCTCCCATCGTTAAACAAAATATGACGAACAAAATTCAATTCTATTGATAATCTGGGAACCATTTAATTCAATCAAACAGAAACTTGATTAGAATTTAAGGCCCATAAAACCCAGAGCATAAAATTTTCCTTAGGGTATTTCTGAACACGTGTATATTCAGTGTCCAGGTGCCCCCCTTATTGGTTATTCATTGAATATTTCTGTTGGCTTTGATCAGAAAGTGAGGAAGTCCCATTTCTACATTTTCAATTGCTCCTACAAGCATTTACTCATCTTTGAAGGCTAACCTCAGCGACAGCTTTGGGGTACCTATGCAATCGACCTCACAAAAAATAAATTTAAAGATCCATATCTTATCTAACTGTCAAACAGCACTATCGAAGAACTATTCCAAAAAGATCTTACGAAATTAACAGAATATTATCTTTTAACGAGTCCAGGCCAGTAACGTATAGCGGGTTTTAATCCTTTTATTTGAACATCGAGAATTTAATAGCTCTCGTAAAAATCACTGGTTTCCTCAATTTCCCCGGTGACTTCACGTGACGTCACCAGAACTGATTCACGTTCGGTGGCGGATTCGTAAAAAAAAATTTTGGTAAAGATATCACCCTTTTTTTTTATTTTATTACAACAATAACTGGTTTAAGCTTTCAGGGGGGAATTGTATTTCATTTAGCACTGTTTTGTAATTACAGTTTTTTACTTTACTGTTTTGTTCAGGTGATTTTCCACATGACGCATCATGCTTCTCTCTCTCTCTCTCTCTCTCTCTCTCTCTCTCTCTCTCTCTCTCTCTCTTCTCTTTATTTTTATTCATCTACATTTTTATTACTTTATTTTTGTTCATTTGTTCAGCTGATTTTCCACAGTTTATTACTTTATTTTTATTCATCTGTTCGGTATGGATTTTGATCTTTCTCTCTCTCTCTCTCTCTCTCTCTCTCTCTCTCTCTCTCTCTCTCTCTCTCTCTCTCTCTCTCTCTCTTTTTAAAAACAACTGCCATATGATCTTTTCACCTGTACAGCTTTCACAGCTGCATTTCAGAAACCAGTCATACACTTTTTAAAACTACGTTTCATTTTTCGAAACAAATAAAAAAGAAAAAGAAATCTATTACACAAAGAAATCCCAAAAACCAAAACAAATTTGAAGAGGGGTTTGTTTTCATCAGAATCAGGCCTATATGCCTATAGTTACTACTTACTGTAGAGGCAGGCTCATCCTGCAATAAAAACCTGCAATATCTGACTGCAGTCTCCACAGACTTCCCAACTAGAAGTCGAGTCCTACTTCGAGATAAAGTGATTGATTACATCTGTCAGCGATTTAATTAATTGACTTATAAAGTAGGTCCCTGCGGTCTTGTGGGGTCTCCGGAAGTTGAGGCGATGGCCAGACGTACAAATGGCCAGAGAAGTTGGCTCGTAAGCCACAGAATAACACTTCAGAAAAACGTTAATTAGGATTGTAATTCAAAGTGATAATCAGGTTATTTCTATTGGTTTTAACGGAAGTAATAGTATTAAAACTTAATAATAATAATAATAATAATAATAATAATAATAATAATAATAATAATAATACTTCAGAAAAATATTAATTAGGATATTAATTAGGATTATAACTCAGAGTGCAAATCAGGTTATTTCTATTGGTTTTAAAGGGAAATAATTGTATTTACACTTAATAATAATAATAATAATAATAATAATAATAATAATAATAATAATAATAATAATAATAATTTAAACATAAATCAGTACAGATATCTTTAAATATATGCACATATACGTAAATGTGGATTTGTTTCTCCAATAATAATAATAATAATAATAATAATAATAATAATAATAATAATAATAATAATAATAATAATAACACAGTGGCACTCAAACCAATTGAAAATAATTCTATTCCTCTCTAAAGGAAGAAATATCTGACTGACAAGCAAACTCCTTGAGAAATCAATGCAATGGATGTTGTCAAAGAAACAGGTCATTTATTCATACGAACTAACACCCACAAGAAAAAAAAGAAGCCCCATAATCTATTTTGCATATAAGGTAGAGAACATTCATTTTGCATGCCAAATTGAACGTTTATTAAAAACGCCCCTGAAGAACAAAAAAAAAAAGCTATAGAATCCATTGTCTTTTCGCCTTTAAAAATTCAAACTCTACACAGAAATACGAAGTTACGCAATATCGAACGTCTTCCCTTTTAGAACTCGTGAGAATAAAAACGAGTTAAGAATACAGCTTGGGAGTGCGTATTTGTGTATGAGTAGATATATACATACATACATACATACATACATACATACATATATATATATATATATATATATATATATATATATATATATATATATGTATATATATATATATATATACTGTATATATATATGTAATATATATATGTATATATATATATACACACATATATATATATATATATATATATATATATGTATAAGTATAATATATACATATGTTACATACTGTATATGTATATTACAGTACATGTATACATATATGCTTACATATGTGAGTGCGTATTTGTATTTTATCCCTTGCACCATTGCAATGCCAATATCCTTCACGCTATACCTACAGGGTCTGCTAAAATAGCAACAGGAAAAGCGAACGAAATAAACAGGAAAAATTCTATTTCGAGCACCCAGTACGCATGGAAGTTATTTTTAAGAGAGAGAGAGAGAGAGAGAGAGAGAGAGAGAGAGAGAGAGAGAGAGAGTATATTCAGAAGAAGAAACAAATTTGGGAAATCAATACCGACAAGCGGATCGTAGCCATCACTAACGGAAAAGCCTCCTGGGAAATCTATATTGCGTCTCGTCTCAGTCCTTGCTTTTAATTGCATCAGTTTCATACCTCGTCCTTTCCCGTCCAGACCTTAAATTCGGACAAAGATATATATATATATATATATATATATATATATATATATATATATATATATATATATATATATATATATATATATATATATATATATATATATATATATATATACATATAATAGAAATGACGCAACGGAAAAATAAAAATGCGAATCCATTGCACGACGAGAAATATGTGCATTGCCCCGTTCGATATTTTATCGAATATGCGTGTATACATCCTTGTAATATTTCACAAACGTCCATAAAAAATCTAATCTCACGAAATGGCTTTCGGAGGAAGGGAAGAATATTCAGAAATGACAAGAATTACGCGGGGGAATATTTCAAAAAGGAAGGGAAGGGACAATCGCGACAGGACAAAGAAATGTGGGCCATTTCACTGAATTTGCAATTACACAACGCCGCAGCAGGTGGGTGGGTGAGCAGAAACTCTCATTTGGCCCGAAGGAATGTGCGCGCCTCTGCTGGGGTAGTACTGATTGTATTCCTCACAAGACATTCCGGCGATGCAATTGCTAAAATTTTTAATTCCTTGGTATAGGGAGAGACTATATTTTTAAACAATAGTGCCACGCGCGTATATATATAACAGCGGAATACTGCAAGGGCTTTCGATTTATAAAGTCCTCTGCCAGGTAAAGGACTACAAGTCGAAAGGCCTAGCAGTACTCCATTGTTTCTCTTCCCTGCGTGGCATTGCCTTTATTTATATATTCATCACGTTCCATATTTTCGTGTGATTCAGTTATAATATATATATATATATATATATATATATATATATATATATATATATATATATATATATATATATACATATCATATATACATACATACATACATACATACAGCCCGTATTTAGCAACACGACAAAATCAAGAGAACTAATCAGTCGACATTTCAATCAGCCCTTCTCTCTCTCTCTCTCTCTCTCTCTCTCTCTCTCTCTCTCTCTCTCTCTCTCTCTCTCTCGGCGATTGTTTCTGTATCTCCTGATTTGCGTAGGACATGAAAAACTGTTTTTCGTTTGACTAGAAAATCCTTTGACCTTTCAATAGAAAAAAACGCGGCTGGACTTTGTTTTTTTTTTTTTTCCAATCTATAACGAGGAGCACTGTGAACATAATAAAGCTCGCCTAGATCTAGTTTCCCCCGCCAAAGTGACTGAATAAATTGGTTTTTCATTGGATTAAAATGTTATGAATATCTATTTGTTGTCGTTAATTCGGTGTCATGGGTTATTTCGATGCAAATAATGATGGCTCCCCCTTCGATCTCTCTCTCTCTCTCTCTCTCTCTCTCTCTCTCTCTCTCTCTCTCTCTCTCTCTCTCTGGGTCTGTTTTCACCCTTGCCTACACACACAGTCTATCAGCTTATGTGATTCCCTATCTATCGTTTCACACGCATTCAAAAGTACATAGATACATGCGCGCATGCAAGCACGCTTATGTATGCACGCATGTATACTTTTATCTGGATTATCGATTCGTCATTTCTATTTGCCGAGAATCTCAAAGACATCGTCTGATGAACTATATACAGAATTTAGGCCAAAGGCCAAGCACTGGGACCTATGAGGTCATTCAGCGCTACGGAGAACCTTCAGTAATGCCTACAGTGCACCGCATGAGGTGTACACTGATGGCCTTACCCCGCCCGCGGGGATCGACTGATGAGAAAAAATAATCAGAGAAGATTAACATCTAATTTCTGGACTGCGAAGGGAAAAGTAATTAAAGGCTTCACAATCGCAAATCCATTGGATGATTATATGACGGCCTGCTTCCTGACCTAACACCTAGAATAAAACAAAAAGGTCACATTTCTTCTCAGGTCGCTGATAATGTTATACGAGCGCTTGGAAAATGATACTGCGGTTCCAACTTCATTCCGTTAATGAAAGCCTCTTTGGATTCATTTAAAAGCTACAATTTGCTTTCTCTTTCCTCCAATGATTAGCGTTGCATTGGAAAGGACCCAATGACTATATATCTGCCCACATGATTTTCCTGTCTCTAAGTAAGTATACCTTAGTTTAACCAGACCACTGAGCTGGTTAACAGCTCTCCTAGGGCTGGCCCGAAGTTATTAGACTTATCTTACGTGGCTAAGAACCAATTGGTTACCTATCAACGGGGCCTACAGCTTATTGTGGAATCCGAACCACATTATACCGAGAAATGAATTTCTATCACCAGAAATAAATTCCTCAAATTCTTCATTGGCCGGCCGGAGACTCGAACTCGGGCCTAGCAGAGTGCTAGCCGAGAACTCTACCGATTCGTGCAACGAGGAACTTTTCATATCTTTAGATAATAATTCAGTAAGAACTAACGATCAAATTAGGTCCGAACTGATGATGAAGCTGACACCTACTTTTGTCGTCAGTCAATTTCATCACACCTCTCCTTTCTCGAACAAGCGAACAACGCTATGTAAACAATGACGAATTCAGAACGCTATTGAATTCATTGTCATACATCCCTCTACCGGCACCTGAGCCTCGTAATTGCATGGGGGATCGAAAGGTCTCTGCTTCCACATGACTCATCAGGGCTGAATTAAAGACAGGGTACGTAGATATGCAATCCCACCTGAGCAGCGCTTTCCAACCTTCGCTTGTCCCTGCCTACCTGAAAAATGCCCGTCTTTTTCGTGTGAGGTTATTAAGCCTTAAGGGGTTCATTTTTGTGGAGCGTCTTTGGAAAAACTCAAGAGACCCAGTGTGACCTCGTCTTTGCGGTTGGCAAGGTTCTTTACGTGGGCATTTAAACACGCGCTGGTCCGCTGGTATAGCGGTTAGTGTCGTGGAATGCCACTCAGATGTCGTGGGGGGTTCGCGTATCCCCCAGGGCGGTGAAAAATCACTGGCTCTGTATCATGATCGGTTACTGCTGCAGTGTTGGCGGGTCTGCTGCGGTGGGAGGTTGAAACTAACTTTCTTTGGACGCTTGAATTTCTTCAAGTCAATGGCCCCTGTGGTGTGCTTGTCCCATGTGAATAGGTTTCATCTACTGAAATAATAATAATAATAATAATAATAATAATAATAATAATAATAATAATAATAATAATGTTAACAGACTGTATACTGTGCACGGACATCTGACTAATCGTTACGACTGGCATGTCTTTGTTGATCTACATATGCAAATCTACATGGAAATGCGTTTATCTATGCGATGGACTGATATCATTATCTACATTTTATATATCTTCACACCCAAAGGTCTCTAGCAACGTGCGTGGCATTTACCAATGCGTTGTACTGCCGAGCACTGGGATTCCATATTAAAAATGATTAATATTTTCCTAGCAGTCCGTGGAATACAACTTTTTTTCGAAACAGTTTTACAAAGTTTCCTTTAGGATAACTTGATACAGTTCATCTCTATTCCGGTTCGACACTAAGGACGTGATGCATATGAATATGTAACCTGAGAGAGAGAGAGAGAGAGAGCAGAAGGCATCTTGGTAAACCTTCAATATATGCAGCTACTCGTCTGCTGTTGAAAACAGAGAGTATTTAATAACAGAATCTTGTGATTACAAAAGAAAATGCGAGGTCAGTTCCATTTTTCTTACAAGATAAACATGAATGGACTGAACACTTAATTACTTTGCTAATCTGTAAATAAAAAGTACATTTCATGGTGATTTAACCGCAATTTCCTTTCTTTTATGAAAAAGGGAAAACAGCAATCTCTCATATTCTGAGAACCACATTTAATTAAAACCGAACTGGTGCTTTTTTTTTTTTTGTCTTATACTGTTAAAGAGCAAGAAGAAAGTGAGAACAAATTTGCTTTTCTCAGAATATTTTAAGATGGTCTGGTCATGTGGAGAAAAAATGGAGTTTTACAGGCTCGCAAAAGTATTAGGAGGAAGGAGAAGAAGACCTAGATGGTGCTTCATAAATCGAATGACAGAGCGCTCGCCAGAGATAAAATAAAGTAAAACTATAACAAAAACTGAGCAGACGAAGGAAGTACAAAAGATAGAATGGAAAAAAATTGCTTGCCAAGATTTATTATCAATGGTAAAAAAAAAAAAAAAATATATATATATATATATATATATATATATATATATATATATATATATATATATATATATATATATATATATGAATAAACCTTCCCCTGAGACCCATAAGAATCGATCATGAACGTAAAATCTTTCAGTGCGTGTTTCACTGGTTACAGAACAGGGACAAACTCTCTCTCTCTCTCTCTCTCTCTCTCTCTCTCTCTCTCTCTCTCTCTCTCTCTCTCTCTCTCTCTCTCTCTCTCGACTGCAGACGCTACATATACGCTTTAATTTTAATGACCTATATTAAAGAAGAAGTGATGGAAAGCGAACAAACTCGCTGGTGAAGATGTACAAGAACAACGATGTACGCTGACTAAAGAGACGCATGCGGTATACATACGAATTCGTGGCATATGTATACAGTGTAAACTGTATTTACAAACGCTATACAAAACAGGCACCCAGACACACGTGCAAACACATATTTAGGTATAAGAACATTTTACTGCACACGTATAGAGGGTTTTGTGAGTGTTTTAAGATGGTCCGGTCTTGGGGAAAGAATGGAAGGTGACAGGTTTGGAAAGAAATGAACAATTCGGAAATGTTAGGGAGAAGGAGAGAAAAACTCAGAAGAGCTGGATAGATTTTTGAAACGGTTGCTGGAAAGGAATAGCCTCAACACACACACACACACACACACAGTGAGTGCTGCATTGTAGAGGTGATTAATACAATGAGCGTAAGGGGTTCATGAGGCAGTTAAAGTGAACGTGGCACAAATCATGAGTTTTATCGGGAACCAACCCCTCCCCCTGCCAAGGGATTATACAACTTCTAACGCCGTATATACCCAATCAAATCAGACTTCAGGCCGCCGAGCAATTCCCAAAGCAGCCCACTAACATCTTGCTAAACAAGTCATCCTTAAAGGGGGCGTGTCAGCATCATCAAATGCAAAATCTTCATTCACCAGTGTCCTTGTCGACGAAGCAATCAATATGAAACCCAGTGAAGCCTATCACGGCGCAAAAATGCCATTGAAAATGCCTGGAAACTGGCAGAGTGAATCACGAAGAGCGTGCACACAAAGGAGGCACCGTTCCGTGGTCCTGACGGACGTTTATATCAGAGGACGTGGAATGGCAGTGGGGGAACACCACTGGACATATGATTTGCCAGATTTCACGCGGGGACGATCGAAAGGAGAGTGTTTCAAAAGACGAACCGCTTCATTCCCAAATATACTGTCGTGTTGGTGATGTGTTTGTTATCACCGCGAAGGCTTACAGCGGCTGCAAGAGCTTCATCTCGATAGTATAGGGAACTTGTGTCTTCAATTCGATCCGTGAGCACAGAAATGAAGGAATGACAAAACTGAATTTTTGGGAAAAATTAGTGGCCCGATCGTGAAGTTTTTTTTTTAATATGCTATATATCCAATATATCTTTATGGGACTCCTTACACATAACTCAAAAGGACAACACAATTACTATTCAACCAAAGCTATACGACGGGAAACAATGAAATGAAAAATGCAACATTTCCTGTATTAGAGACTCCCTGTCATCCTCATAATCATAAATTAATTTTATGTTACTGAGACAATTCATTAGAACTATCTGCAAAATGAATAAGAAGGATTAAAAAGATATATATATATAATATATATATATATATATATATATATATATATATATATATATATATATATATATATATATATATATATATATATATACATACTCTGCATATACAACATACATCAAATCTCAAGTAGGAAGAAGGCTCTTTTATCTTCTGCAAACAGCCGGAAAACTTAAGCCCAAATCACCGAGAATATAATTTCATTGCAAAGTAATTAATTAAGCTGGATGCTGCAAAACCCACGTGGCTTTTACCCCAGCGAGAATGAATGCAGAAAGCAGAAAATGGGTTACCCACACGGTCTGGAGTAGAAATGTATGAGGCAGTCAATCAGGGTACGGGAAAAAACGGATTAGTGGGAATGAGAACGAGGTAAGGAATGTCGATAGCTTGGCTGGAATGGAGCGGAGCTGAGCATTCTCTCTCTCTCTCTCTCTCTCTCTCTCTCTCTCTCAAAAGACCTCGTGTCCTCCTCCTCCTCAGGAATAAAATCTTTGTTCCAGCACAGCCGGGTTCCATGGGAACAACCCAGTATACCAACACAATTGCCAAAGAGAGAAATGTAGGCCTCACCCAGATTCATATACTGGGATGACTGGGAATTGCCTGTCGAGGCGAATGGCCAGCCACCCTCAGGATAGAGCCATCAAGTGGCACTGCCTGGGACATCACGGCCTCCCACTCACAAGAGAAGTGCCACTAGAAGTGGTAGAAAACTTTATGGTAAAAAAAAGTGACCTCCCTCATTCTGGAGGTCTTATGTACTGAAGAAGAAGAACTGTCAATCAACCTACGTCACGAAGAATCCCTTATATTACCTCTGAGACTTTTCGGGTCACTGCCGTACCAGGGGATTTCTTCCCTACCTAAGAGCATTACGCAACTGGAGCCGGTTGAAAAGTAGTTTAAACAAAATATTGTTGAGAGCGACTTTACGTAGTGGATGGTTCTTTCAATCTGGGCTCATTACTGTTACAATATGCCTATATAATTTAAGCAGGCTTAATAACAGTTGATATTACCGACTTTTGACCTGTACATTTAACAACAAATATCAAAATAAGTTAGAAATCATGTTGATAGAGTAGCCTCTCTTGATAAATGAAAGCCAATAACATTATTCGTTCTGAAGATGAAAGGTTGTCGGCATTTTCCCGAGACGTAACCGAGTACAAGACCTTTTCCTGAAAAAAAGCGGGACGCTATATCTTAAAAACTAACCATAGAATTATCTTGAAAATAATCTCATTATGTTTCCCACACCCAAATTTTTCTAGAAGTATTAATCTTACCTAACCTAGGGGCATGACAAAACAAACCGGGGCTGGTGCAATATTTAGCATACATCTCAGGAATTTCGGTAACAAGTAATGAGCAACTGGGAAGGAGTGGGCATATGCTGATAAACAATAGCAAAAGGTTTGCTATCAGAAAGGTGAAATCATCTGGGGCTGCTGTTTAAGCCTGACAATGGAATGAAATATACATTTTAAACTTAAAATTACATGGGTGGTAAGTCAACTGACTTGTATTTGACAGATATTTAGCACAAAAAGTAATAAAAAAAACTTTTATAATGAAGAATCTAAGATGAGATCATTATTGAGGTAAAACAATACCAATCGTATTCAAGGACTTTGTCTTTTGATGAAGATCAACATGCTATATTGATGATGATTTGAGCAAAGAAAATGCAATGACCCAATATATATATATAGCAAAGAAAATGCAATGATATATATATATATATATATATATAGAGATATAGGAACTTGTAACAGATGGCCAAAAATGGCCAAAAAACCAGATTTAGGAAATGAAATAGTAAATGAAATACTGTTAGGGAAGAAGAATCACATAACTAGTAACAGAAAAGGAGAAAGAGCAAAACTACATCGAAGGGTGAAATGAGTTAATGTTTTCGCAAATAATTTGTTTTTGTCTAAACATCAGCCATGGATGAGAATACAATAAAGTTTGTAATCACCTTTTGCTTCAAGCTTTTCTGTAACAGCAGCGATTTGAGTATGAGAAAACATAAAATGATTTACGAGGATACGGTAAGTGCATTTACACAAAAAAAAAAAGGCACAAGTAAATCATCCAGACTGACAAATCAGAAATGCAATAGTACTGCTATGCGCGTGATCTATAAATCACTCGCTACTGATACGCATTCCTCTCCTTTGCTTTCACGTTCACCCGAACGTCAACATTCTCCCGAACGTAGCCTAATGATTTCTTCCACAGAAATTTCACAAGGTGAAAGAGTGGAATCTGATTTAGATATTTCATCAGCGGAAGAAAAAACTCGCTCCCAGGCTGCCACCAGGAATGGACGTTTTCAGATGAAGTCGAGATTGAAACCCGAATTCTACGCGCACATTTTTTGCGCAAAATATCTGACCACTAATTACGTCTCTCTGTTTCATTTTCTGTCTTCACCAAAGACTGTCAGATGAATTTCACTTTTTTTTAATTTACAAACAAACATACGAATATTTTTTACCGCTAGCCTACTTCTAAGCTGTCCAGAGACTGACCTTGATGAGAACAACTTCAATCTCTAAGTCATACAATTTTGATTTTCAATCTCGTGCTTTTCACTGAATTTTCGATTACTAAAAACGTAACCCTGTTTGTATTGTCTTACCTCGTTGATTATACCCCTCTAAAAAAGATGTGAACCAAGTCCTTTGTTTGCTATGAAAATCAACTTAGTTCTTCAGTTTGCTGCCATGCCTTTCAGCTATTTTGTCTGTTCCGTCCAGCACTTTTTCTGTCTGCTCTCAGATCCTAAAAACTACTGAGGCTAGAGGGCCTGCAAATTGGTATGTTGATCATCCATCCTCCAGTCATCAAACACACCAAATTGCAGCCCTCTAGCTTCAGTAGTTTTATTTAAGGTCAAAGTTTAGCCATAATCGTGCATCTGGCAACGATATAGGACAGGCCACCACCGGCCCGTGGTTAAAGTTTCATGGGCCCGGGCTCATACAGTATTATACCAAGACCACAGAAATTTCTATTTTCGGTGGCCTTGATTATACGATGCACAGAAAACTCGATGGCGCCGAAGAAACTTCGGCGCATTTTTTTACTTTTTTTTTCTAGCATTTCACAAAAGTAAGAGAGCCACCAGTTAGGTAGTTTCATTTCTTTTTTTTGAATTTACAATAACCTACCCCAGGAAAATTTTAGTCCGGAGGTTTTTAAACTAATTACAGCTTCTTCATGGAGTACATTTATACAGAAGAATTACCTTTTGTATACCTGATGTCGAGGAAATTTTATTCTAAAATCATAATGAAAAAATAATTGTATTTCATTCCCCAAAACCGAAGGCGAGATTAGTAGAACGTTTTGGATTTAAAAATATAATATGTCAGATAAAGTAAAGCAAATTTCATCAAATTTTGAGGCAAGAGCAGAGGTGAACCTGCCAATAAGTCCTGAGAGCATTTGAATTAGGAAACCTGTATCCAAAAATCTCAGTTTTTTCTGTAATTATCAGATTATTAAACCTAAAGAGAACCCAAGCGCGCTTACTTCCCCGGGTTTATGTCTAGACATTACATCAAAGCTCGAGTCAATGGCTAAACTGAAATTCGAGCGAGCTAATTTTCATTAAATATAAAACCTTACAACAGGCGTGGTAATAACAGCGCTGCGTATTTTTTCATTAAATCTATAAAGCGCTGATCCTGTGCATAGCGTAAAATCCAAGTCTATACCACTATCATAATCCCAGGCGTGGATCTTGATAGACAGGGCCTTGGTAAATCACCTTCCCTTCTATATCTATCAGTTACAAAAGACTGATCCTGATGGACAGGTGTGGAAAAAGCAGAACTTATAGCTATATTAAGTCAGCATCGTCCCCTAGAGGGAGATTGTCAGGAACGGGCAGCCATAGTTCATTATTCCCTCGAATGGCTCTGTTTATCTACTCCCAAGCCTCCTTATCGCTCTGACAGCCTCCTAACTTGATGTGCCGAAGAGGTAGTGAAGGGGATATGGCGTCCACAGCCAAAGAATTTACCGCTTTAGGTAAAGCAAAATTTCCCAAAGAAGCCGGAAGCTTCAGAACACTTCATTAGCCAAATATTTGCCGTGGAATAACACGGACTGCTGTTCATGGCGGGATGTTTTCAGCATCAAGAGAACTCGCGACCTTTGTGTTGTTTTCCTTTCCCAACCAATTTTTTTTTTATTCCATTGCACGTAAGACCGAGGCATCGAATTATGAGACGGCGGCGTCTTCTACCTCGTCAAGTTGCTCATGCATAATATTAACCTCGGTTATTCGACTGTTAACATGATATTATGCATGGAGCTTCTGCTAATTTCAAAAACAATTAAAATAAGCAATCCCTCAAAACTGTCGTGTGGGGAAGATTTTCCTGCTTGAAATTCAAAGACTGGAGGCGAGTACTATATTGCAGGGTGCAGTCTTAAGTATAAGTACTCTTTAAAATTTAAAAGTTTGACAAACACACATGTACATGTACATATATATGTGTGTGCGCGTGTGTGTGTTTCCGATGTACATATGTCTGGCATTTAAACCGACATCTCAGTTCGTTGCAGGAGAATAATGCAAAGGTTTCTCTCACAAGAAAAAGCTGAACAATCCATTACGACAATTCCAAATAGATTTTGTGATACGACCTTGAGAGAGAGAGAGAGAGAGAGAGAGAGAGAGAGAGAGAGAGAGAGAGAGAGAGAGAGAGAGAGAGAGAATTTTTGAGTAAACAAAGAGAGAGCCCCAAATAACCCTCTCTAAGATTTCCCGTTGTAGTGTGGGAATGCAGGCAGGTGCAGACAGAGAAAACGATTGTAAATGAACTCCTCTTTCGGGAAAACCATAAGGAGTGATGGCGAGGAGTTCCTGTTATTGCAAAAGGGATACGAGAGGCTTGCTCACTGAAACACACACACGCACACACATACGCACACATACACAAGAGCCCCCAGCAAGAGAGAGAGAGAGAGAGAGAGAGAGAGAGAGAGAGAGAGAGAGAGTCGGATAAAGAACACGAAAGAGAGGGAGAGTCAGATAGAGAGAACACACGAGAGAGAGAGAGAGAGAGTTTCATGTCTGCACATAAACGCAAATTCTCTCTCACAACGAGTGTCCATTTCTCTCACCTTACCTCGTCGCGCACACACACACACACACAAGAGCCCTCAGCAAGAGAGAGAGAGAGAGAGAGAGAGAGAGAGAGAGAGAGTTTCATGTCTGCACATAAACGCAAATTCTCTCTCACAACGAGTGTCCATTTCTCTCACCTTACCTCGTCGCGCACACACACACACACAAGAGCCCCCAGCAAGAGAGAGAGAAGAGAGAGAGAGAGAGAGAGAGAGAGAGAGAGAGAGAGAGAGAGAGAGAGAGAGAGGAAGTAATCCGTCAGATGAAAAAGACACGTCGAACTTTGTTCATTAGGCTGACGGAGTGATATGCCTAGGGTAGTTCCCCATCTTCCCACATATATCATCATGACTCGTTCATGTTCTAGACTATATATACGTCCCTACGCAACCTAAGCTGAATCTATACTTGGTTTTATCTAACCTACTGTATATTTTGTTTTAATTCATTTCTATTTCTAATCTAGAATTTGTTATGGAATGCTCATTTTTTTAAGTAATTCGAAGTTACTATTTTCCCCCTACATTAACCGCATCAAAAAATAATTTATTGTTATTTACTTTCAGCTTTAATTATATTGTTACATTTTTTTCATGATGCCACCATTATCTTTTCTTAATTTCTAGGATTTTTAAAAATTCCCGGTTATAATAATTGTTACCCGTAATCTAAATTTTACATTTTTTTACGATGTTCTAAATAAATCTGTGCAACATTTTACATTCATTTGCCTAATCTCAACCCCTCCTCCCAATCTCTCTCTCTCTCTCTCTCTCTCTCTCTCTCTCTCTCTCTCTCTCTCTCTCTCTCTCTCTCTCTCTCTCTGAAAGTTCCTTATGCTAGCTCTAATATCGAAAAATTCTGCAGTATATAGGTGTATGACAACTGCCTTCATAAATAAAAATTGAAATTATAACTCTCTCTCTCTCTCTCTCTCTCTCTCTCTCTCTGTGTAGGCACTTCTGACGCCATATTATTAGTTCTACAGCAAATTACTTTACAAAAAAAATTAAACATAAAGATAATGTGATGTACCGAGCAGTTCCTTGCTAATCGTTCTTCAGCGTTTCGCGTGTTGTATCACTCCTGTCACTTGGTTATTTTCTCAAGATATTTCTAGATTTCTTCCGCTTTCCCGTTTACCAAACAGGAAGAAAAATCGCCACTGGCACTGTACGCTTCATTTCAGAGCACTCCTTTTTTCTGCTTTTCCCCTTCTTACCACGTCCTTGCAGAGCTAATCATTTCGGTAATTAATTCCTTCGTTATTCGTATAACATTATTCATAAATATACTTGTGTTTCTCTACCTCACACTCCTGTCTTAATTTGTCACTTAGGTGAACGAGTCGCAAAAATCACGAAAATACCTAGTAAAAACAGTTTTCTGTACAGCCACTACAGCGTATCATCAAGGTGCTCTCGGTATAATGCTGTATGAATCGCGATCCATGAAACTTTCATCACGGCCCGGTGGTGGCCTATTGTTTATCGTTGGCAAAAGCGCGATTATGGCTAACTTTAACCTTGAATAAATTATAAACTATTGAGGCTGCCTGGCTGCAATTTGGTATGTTTGAAGATTGGAGGGTGGATGATCAACATACCAATTTGCAGCCCTCGAGCCTGAGTAGTTTTTAAGATCTGAGGGCAGAGAGAAAAAGTGCGGACGGACAGACAAAGCCGGCACAAAGAAGTTGTGTGTGTGCTTTTAAAAGCATGTGCACATAAACATTCTTAATTTCATTATTATTGTTTTATCACTCATCTAATCGCAATCCAAATATTTATTCCTAGTTATTACAATCTCTTGGCCCTAACTACTCATAGGGAACACATTAAATAATTATGTAAAATTTAACTTTCGCATATCACGACCATCTCCAGTGACAGGCTCATAATCACCAAATGATTATTCAGTTCTTCAATTATGTAAATATCTCATGAATAAAATGCGAATAACTCAACATCATAATCCATTCATTGACAGGAATGATCCCATGATGTGATCAGTACATGAGTTTTAGTAAGGTTCTTTTGTAATTAATTGTGCATGTCTACGCTCTCCTGAATTTACCGGCGTTTACTACTCTGGAAGTATGCAGGACAGAACAAAAAAATACAAAAATGCAAAACTGATCTTCATGAATTATTCATGCCAACAATTACATTATTAATGTGAGGCAACGTCGTACACTAAAGCAATGCAATGGTCAATCTATGTCAATGGATGTTATTATTATTATTATTATTATTATTATTATTATTATTATTATTATTATTATTATTATTTTTCAGTAGATGACACCTATTCACGTGGAACAAGCCCACCAAAGGGGCCACTGACTTGAAATTCAAGCTTCCAAAGAATGTTGGTTTCAACCTCCCACCGCAGCAGACCCCCAAAACTGCAGCAGTAACTGATCATGATACAGAGCCAGTGATTTTTCATCGCCCTGGGTGAGACGCGAACCCGCCACGACATCTGAGTGGCATGCCACGACACTAACCACTATACCAGCAGACCAGCTAAAGTCAGACGCCATCAGCATCTGGTGCGATGATAATAATAATAATAATAATAATAATAATAATAATAATAATAATAATAATAATAATAATAATAATAATAATAATAATAATAATAATAATAAATAATAATAAAAAATACAAAAATGAAGAAAAAGAAAATGAAAAGTCATTTTACTAAAAGATTTTAAAGGTGTCTGTCATCTAGATAAAAAAGTACTGTGGTTAAACAAGTACAAATAAATCGGTCTTAAATAACAAATAATTTGTTTTATCCAAAAGGAAAAGTAAGACATTTCGCAACAAATGTTAGACTTCACAAACCTCATTATAATATTTCCCCATATAGAATCAAAACAGGTAGGATTCTTATCTGAATATTTCCAAAACTTCGCTTGTTATGTCTAAGTGAAACCAAGAAAATAACAGTTCTTTTTTATTATGATTTTGATGGTTATCTTCACGGAAAGTATCCTAGAAGTTTGTTGAATGTAAGTTTGTTTAACGTGTTCCAGATAAAGCTAATTTTCCGCGAAGAATCTTTTTAGTACCCTGGACCAGGGATACAAGTCTAAGAAGTTTCACATATACAAAACATTACAAAATAAGGACAAATCTCATCCCTGAAATACCTGATGTCTGTACTATATATATATATAAATATATATATATATATATATATATATATATATATATATATATATATATATATATATATATATATAATATATATATATATATATATATATATATATATATATATATATATATATATATATATATATATATATATATATATAAAATTCCTTGATATCTAACTTCCTAGGATCACACCATCCACGAAGATATTAAGCAGCAACGGAGGCTTGACACACCTTTATCTCAGCCCAGTCTTTTACATCAAACAAGTCACTCACCACATCAAAAATTTAAAACACACTTCACTTCCATTATAAAACTGTTATATAAAGGCCTTTCAAAGTGTCTTTTATAAGATCTATCATACACCTTTTCTAGGTCGTATATGCCATACAGAAGTTTATCCTTTTACTTGAAAACCTTTCATCTAATTATAGTTTTACAGTCATCCATTCCTTCTCCATTCAACCTGTCTGTCATCCATCTGGTTTCTAAATCAATCTTCCCTGGTATACTAAGTGTTGTTATGCCCCCATTACTAATATTTCTACCCTTCATAAAGAAGCAATTCTTCCTCTCACTCATCCATTGGAACCTTTCCGTCATCTAGATATCCATTTCACACACTGGTCAAAGAAGACTTATCACCACTTTAACCACAGAACTGGAACATAAATCACGTGTAATCCCATCAACTCCTGCTGCTGTTCCCATTCTAAACTCTCTTGAACTCACCTCCAGACATCCTATATACAGTCACTTCCACAAGTATTCTCAAACTTAAACTAAGTCCTCTAAGCCCTTTGATTTGATTTAGATTTCTAAAGCCGAAAGTTTACTCTATGTGACGATCCCTTCTCCTCATTCCTCCTCCATCATTCGGTTCTGCCTACCTCATCCCTTCGAAATTCACCGGGCCCTAAAAATATTCACTCCACTGACCAGAAGTGCGTTTTCTCCGAAGAGCATCTTTCCAATGGTACGTATTATTCTGACATCAATCTGCCCATGAACTTTTCTCGCTGCATATACTGTCTGTACAAGTATACCTTAGTTTTACCAGACCACTGAGCACATCCTTTTATTCTCCATGAAATCCTTGCTCAACTTCATCCCCATTTTTTAGTCTTCTGTAAAAGATAACTATTGTGACGGCTTTGTCTGTCCGTCCGCACTTAGATCTTAAAAACTACTGAGGCTAGAGGGCTGCAAATTGGTATGTTGATCACCCACCCTCCAATCATCAACCATACCAAACTGCAGCCCTCTAGCCTCAGTAGTCTTTATTTTATTCAAGATTAAAGACATAATCGTGCTACTGGCAACGCTATAGGCTAGGCCACCACCGGGCCGTGGTTAAAGTTTCATGGGCGGCTGCTCATACAGCGTTATCCCGAAACCACCGAAGGATAGATCTATTTTCGATGGCCTTGATTATACGCTGTAGCGGCTGTACAGAAAACTCGATTGCGCCGAAGAAACTTCAGCGCATTCTTTAACTTGTCTTTGGTTTCTTTCTCACCCTCTTCTCACTCCTCTGGTATTCAGAACACAACAGTACAACATTCTCTTTTGTCTTGCGGTTGTGTAACAAATAATCTCTGTTATTACAATTTTCACTTTTTTTTTGGACTTGACCCTAAAATAATATTTGCTTCTGTTTCGCTAAACTTCCCATTTCCTCATCTAACCGCGCATCCTGAATTAGAATTCAGTGAACGACCAAAATAAGCAAACTAAACAATGGGTAGTCCGAGTTATATTTGGAAATCAATTAGCTTAAAATTTCATACAGCGGTCAGGATATACCAGTCTATTATGACCTGTATTGATATACATATATATTATATATATATATATATATATATATATATATATATATATATATATATATATATATATATATACACTCATATATATGTGTGTGTTTATATATATATATATATATATGTATATATATTTATATATAAATATATATATACATAAAATATATATACACAAACACATACAAACATATACATATATATGTTTACTATAAGCAAGAGAAGACAATACATAAAACCAACCGATACAAAAGCGTTATCAGGTGGACTGTAATGATCTCCAAACTACTGACACTGCGCAATGCGCGGCTCTTCTTCGTTCCCAAAACACCACCAACTTCTAATTTTACACAATTGTCCGCCCAGAGTACTCTTCTGGTCGGGACTAAGTGCCGACGCTATACCCTTTTCAGGATGCTATTACTTTTTACTGGGAACCTGAATTGTTTTCTCAAGGAATGTCTCAGTCACTCTCACACGTCAGTAGACCGGAGTAATTTCTCCGCTGTTTTGAATAGATACGAACATTACAAGAGGCGAGAAATGTTTTTGGAGTTGGTCCCTTACGTACAAGGTGACAATGACGATATTTTTAAACACGGGAAGGTTTTACTTTTATAGTCAGGTATTTTCAATATTTTCATTAGTATCTACGGATGATTTTATCAAAATACACAAATAAATGTATGATAAATTGGGAGGGTTTTCATAGAAGAGAGGTTAGGATAATCTAATATTTTCGACATACAACAAGTAAAAAAATCGTTGAAGTTTCTTCGGCGTAATCGAGTTTTCTGTGCAGCCGCTACAGCGTATAATCAAGGCCACCGAAAATAGGTCTGTTTCTCGGTGGTCTCAGTACAATGCCGTATGAGCCGCGGCCCATGAAACTTTCAGCCGGCATTGGTGGCCTGTCCTATAGCGTTGCCAGAAGTACGATTATGGCTAACTTTAACATTAAATAAAATAAAAACTACTGAGGCTAGAGGGCTGCAATTTGGTATGTTTGATGACTGGAGGGTGGATGATCACCCTACCAATTTGCAGCCCTCTAGCCTCAGTAGTTTTAAAGATCTGAGACGGACAGAATAAGTGCAGGCAGAAAAAGTGCGGACGGACAGACAAAGCCAGCACCATAGTTTTCCCTTCAGAAATCTAAAAATGAAACCTGGTACTGTATTATTAAAGAGAATGGTTCTTATATCAAATTCAATATTCCAGGAAATTAACATAATGACGCTGTAATCTGAGAAGTACCGGGAAAAGAAATAAGAGAATGTAATGTTAATTATGCACTTCGAAATAATTGAAGTGGTCATTCCTATAACCTCAAGTTGGCCCAATTACGTTCTTTTATGTGTGTGCAATTATAATCCTTTGCACGTAATCATATGCACATTTTTCATCATAAGCACCATGTTTAAGCAGTTTCCAATGACAATGCTCTTGTACCATTAATATACCAGTCATTTAATGATGATCAGTTCATTGATTGAATTGGAATATAGAATTTAGGCCACAGGCCAGGCACTGGGACATATGAGGTCACGCAGCACTGAAACGAAAATTGAAAGTAAAAGGGTTTGAAAGGCGTAACAGGAGGAAAACCTCAAAGCAGTTGCACTGTGAATCAAGAGAAATATGAAAGGAGGTACAGTAAAAGGAACGAAAGGGGTCGCAGCTAGGGCCCTAAGGAAGGCACGCTGCAAAGAACCTTAGATAATGCCTACAGTGCACCGCTACCCTCCTACGGGGAAGGGACACCAGGCCACAGGAAACCGCACACGACCTTTGGAGGGCAGTTCCTTTAAAAAAATTTTCAACTGACTTGAAAAAAGAAAATAATCCTGACCTACTTCATCTTCTTCTACCTTACAAGAGGCATTTGTATCCCGACAGCATTATTATTCGTGGTGCTTGACAACGGTTTTCTTATCAGTGGAACATCGTGAATATTTCATGGCAAAAGCCAAACGAAGGAAGAAGGTTCATCTGTATCCGAGCAGAGTGGTTGAAGTGCTGAGTAAACACTTTATCAGAGAGAAATAATATTGAATATTTACTCTGTCCTACGTTTCTGCGGAGGCTTCTCTACAGAAGCTTTTCGTGGAATATAGGGAGGAGGAGAAGGAGGAGAAGGAGAAGGAGAAGGAGAAGGAGGAGGAAGAGGAGGAGAAGAAGAAGGAGAAGAGGAGGAGGAGGAAGAGGAGGAGAGAGAGAGAGAGAGAGAGAGAGAGGAGGAGGAGGAGGAGGAGGAGGAGGAAAGAGAGAAGGAGGAGGAGGAGAGGAGGAGGAGAGGAGAGGAGGAGGAGAGAGAGAGAGAGAGAGAGAGAGAGAGAGAGAGAGAGAGAAGAGAGAAGAAGGAAAAGAGAGAGACAGAAGAAGAAGAAGAAGAAGAAGAAGAAAGAAGAAGAAGAGAGAGAGAGAGAGAGAGAGAGAGAGAGAGAGAGAGAGAGAGAGAGAGAAAACAAACACTCTCAAGGTTAAACGATGCTTAGCAGGGAGAAAAAAAAAAAGATACGCAAGTAGCCTGACAGATAGATACGAGCATGCAGGATATTGTTTGTCACTGAAACAAATAAGTCTTCCGGATTTGCCATCAATGAAGGTAAGATCTCTACAGAAGTGTGTACTGTATGTGTACAAGAGTTATAAAAAACAGAGAGACTGATTCACTGGGAGATCGACTGGATTATTTTAACAAGGAAGGTCATCGACCTCAATAAAATAATCATCTCTCAAATCATGCATATAAAACCAAATTCACAAATTACACAACAAAGTCATAAAAAGTTCTCTGTTCTTACCTATTAAGAGAGAACATCTAAACTTTATGAAAAAATGGGCATATTCTATGAATTTTAAGACCGCTGAGTTAAAAAAGAAATAATTTCCTCTCAAACTTTCCTAGATGGGCAACAGCGATTCCTAAGACCACATTAGACCATCAAATATCTCAAAAGTCAAGAGAACAGAAGAGTTACTGTAGAAATACTGAAGTTAGACAGTCCTTAAACATTCCTGATTGCCAAAAGCAGTGCCCCCCTTGGAATATCATGGCCAAGTTAATTTTGAGGTTTCTACCATTTTCTGGCACTGCCAACTAAGCACAATTTACAAACCCGCCTTAATCATTCATCCGTTTTTTTTTATAAAGCTTTGAGTGTCATTGACAGAGCTACTAACATTGACTGAATAGAGAATTTGGGCCAAAGGCCAAGCACAGGGATCTATGAGGTCATTCAGCGCTGAAACGGAAACTGAGAGTAAAAGGTTAGAAAAGCATAACAGGAGGAAAATCTCGCAACTGCACTATGAATTAATTGTTAGGAGAGGGTTAAGGAAAGTAAGACAGAAGAAAGAGAATATGAAAGGAGGTACAGTAAAAAGAACGAAAGGAGTTGCAGCTAGGAGCCGAAGGAAGGCACGCTGCAAAGAACCTGAAGTAATGCCTACAGTGCACCGCATGAGGTGCACTGACGGCACTGGCCTACTGCGGGGCTACTAATATTTCCATCACCATTGAATACTGAATCTGTGATTCAATGACAGTATGCAAGCATAAAAAATAACAGACAGACAGTTCTAACTGCAGCTGCTTGCAGCACTGAATAAGCCCTAGGTTTGCAGAGCAAATCCTATTCATGGCAATCATCAAAACCACTTTCTGACATCCGAACCCATATAATAAAGAAAAGTAACTGGTCCCTCAGAGTTGAAATCAATCAATATTACTTTATCTCCCATCAACACAATAATACTGTTGATAATATCAAGATATTTTATCATTATTACTTGGTTAAATAAGGTTAAGCTTGAGGATTTCACAGAGGCCTAGAATTCTCACAAATGAAGGCTTCCTCTGAGGGATCCGTAACGGTTCTGACAGGTCAGATTCAGGGATTTCTCGACATGTTATTGAGTTCAGTCCGCCTTTATTTCCACTGGAAATCATTGTTAATGCCATCAGTTTTGAAACGGAACCTTGTTTAATATTAAGCACAAATATAAACATGTATAATATATATAATTATATATACATACACACAAGCACATAAACGAAATCCCAATATCTCTCTCTCTCTCTCTCTCTCTCTCTCTCTCTCTCTCTCTCTCTCTCTCTCACACACACACACACATTATATATATACGCACATACATGTATGTATGTATGTATATCTGCAAAAAATATATATATATACATAAAATAAAGTTTGTGTCTTTCTTTATTAGCGCATTTTAAATGCACTTCTATCTTGCCTTAAAATAAAACTGAGACGTTCACTCGAGAACGTGATTTTCCCAAAGAAGGCCATTCCATCCTCTCAGCAATTCAACACGAGAGTGACGTAAATACCTCATGAATATAAGGTCGGGTTCGAACTTTATCGTGCTACTCGGTAGGTACACCCTTCCACCCCACCCCCGGGGAGGGGGCTCCCCTCCCCGCCCAATCCTAATTTGACTCTCGCTGGCCTTAACTAGAACTGACACCTGTCACCTATGAACCGTGGCACAAAGGTGATAATGGTTGCTTTTAATTACCTGGCGCAAAAAATATTTTTTTTGCTTTTTTGCTTTTTTGTTCACTGCCTGCATTTTATATTTTAATTTTTGCAATAGAACAGAATGAGGCACGATGAAAACAAGTACAAAATGCACCGAAGTTTCTTCGGCGCAATCTAGTTTTCTATACAGCCGCTATAGCATATAATCAAGGCCACCGAAAATAGATCTATCTTTCGGTGGTCTCGGTATAATGCTGTATGAGCCGCGGCTCAAGAAACTTTAACCACGGCCTATCCTATATCGCTGCCAGAAGCACGGTTATGACTAACTTTAACCTTAAATAAAATAAAAACTACTGAGGCCAGAGGGCTGCAATTTGGTATGTTTGATGATTGGAGGGTGGATGGTTGACATACCAATTTTCAGCCCTCTAGCCTCTGTAGTTTTTAAGAGCTGAGGGCGGACAGAAAAAAGTTCGGACAGAATAAAGTGCGGACGGACAGACAAAGCCGGCACAATAGTTTTCTTTTACAGAAAACTAAAAGGAATCTTTATAAGAAACATAATGAAGAAACAGAGTTAGGATTCGACGTAGAAGGTAAAAAAAAAAAAGTGACAAAGAATCAGATAAAAATATTAAAATTAAAAAGGCACAAAAATATATGTGGTCTCGTGAAACTTGAAATGAGCCTGAAACAAAATGGAAAAGAAAAGGAACGGAAATGGCAGAAAAGAAAGAGAAAAAAATATATAAGTGCAAAGGTGAAATTTCTACACAGGTTAATGAAAGCTGCCGCAAGGAGAAATAGGTGACGGAGATGAACTTGAAATATCAACATTATTAACAATACCTTTTTAAACAGTATGAAAACAAGGATATTACTTAAGAAAATTGATGATTATGAGCATATTTTAATTAAATTTACTAGACGGAGAAGGAACTATACAAATACAAAAAAAATATATATATGATTACAAATATATATATATATATATATATATATATATATATATATATATATATATATATATATATATATATATATATATATATATATATATAGAAAATCAACACACAATCACGTGTGGAACAGAAATAAATTTCTGACTCACGTCGGGATCGAACCCAGGTCTCTCAGGTGGAAAGCAAAGGCAGTTGCTCTCAGGTTCCAAATTCTTTTAGACTTGTTTGGCCCAGTGGATAGCGCCCTTGCTTTCCACCTGAGAGACCTGGGTTGATCCCGACGTGAGTCAGATAATATATATATATATATATATATATATATATGTGTGTGTGTGTGTGTGTGTGTGTGTGATCAGCCCACCACTAGTTGGCACTTTGTTTCCCATAACTTCGTGATACCATCTTTCCATAACTTCCTAGATCTTCCACTAGTTCTCCCTTAACATTTTAACATAATAAAGCTCTCCCCATCCAATTATCCTCCACTCTCTCCACAAGACCAAACCACCTCATAATACTCAGATCGGTCTTTCTCCTGCACTAGCCTTTTCACCGCTTCTTCAAATTACATCTACATTTTTCATCGTTTCCATTATTCTTATACCCAATTCAAAACACAAATATCCATCTAAAATGATCCAACGTTTCAGTCAAAGCACAAACACCATCTCAACTGATTCGACAGTTTCACGTTCATTTGCTTTCACATCACGTTCGCTACTTTACCTGTTCTGTGACTCAGCTCTTTCGTTATATTTACTCCAGCTTACATTCTTCCACATTCATTGGTGGATCTTCTTCGCGATCTCCATTTACCTTGCTCTTGCTCAAATTTGCTCTCAGCTTTTTCCTTTCAGCATCCTTAATCATCACTGTGCCACTCGCAAGCATCATCAACAATTCGAAAAACCATTTTCTTGTTTTAACCTTTGCGTCTTTTTCTCCTAATTTCTTTTCTAAAACTTCTCAGATGACGCCTTCCATACTGCCCTAAAATGGAAGACTGCAATACAAGCAAAAATATAAAATTGAGAAAATTAGTAGATACTGCAGTTTTCCCTTGCCTTACTACTGATTTTTGCAGGTACTACAAATGGGACCCCCTAAATAAAGCACTGAAGAATCATTCTGAAACTGCAATCAGTTTTCCCTTGACTTACTACTAATTTTGCATTACTGCAAATGGGACCCCCTAAAAAAAGCATTGAAGAATCATTCTGAAATTGCAGTAACTTGTGCATTAGTGTTTCACGAGCCCAGTAGGTGGCATATCTCAACTTCGAAAATTTTGCAGATACTGCAGTTTTGGATTTTAGGACAACATACCACAGAAGTTGAATCGAGGAGCCACGTCGTATAACCTGTCTTAGAAATATTTTTACGCCTATCCAGTCACAAGTTCCAATACAGGCAACACCACTTCCTCTACAAAAACGTTCAATCGCTTGCAGGTAAAACCTAAAATTCTAGAATACAAAGAATCCCTGGTATACTAATGAATATTATGCCACCTCCGATAAAATATAGGTTCATCCGTCACCTTTAACCTTAAAACAAAAATTCAAATATATATACATGTATAATTATATATATATATATATATGTATATATATATATATATATATATATATATATATATATATATATATATATATATATATATATTCGTGTATGTATGTATGTGTGTGTGTGTGTGTGCGTGTACAATAAACAATAATTGCAGGATTACTTGGGGAGAACAATGCCTTGCCCGAACTTCGGGTTACCCAGGCTACCATGCCGACAGATCACAGCTAGTCTTTGCTCTAAATATCCCAAGATTCCTAATCCCAAAGCTAATGGTTCGACTAACGTGCTGTCACTGTAGCAACAAATATATATATATATATATATATATATATATATATATATATATATATATATATATATACACGTATATATATATATATATATATATATATATATATTTTATATATATATATATATATATATATATATATATATATATATTACACACACACAGCTGTCAACAGTTTTCTAGTTGTGGAGGTCGCAAGACTAACCAATCACATATGCACATGCACATATATACATATGTACATAAACAAACACATGCATACACACGTATGTATACATATATATCTATATGAATATATATTTTTTATTTATATACATATATATAAACGTACATTATACATGACATATATATGTGTGTGTACGTATATGTAAAAACACAAACAGACGCAATATATATTTATACGCACTCAAACACATACATACATATATATATGATAAATTGATAGATAGATTGATAAGTACATAGTGTGTGTGTGTACATGCAAGTGGTCAAATTTTTTATACCTCCACAGCTAAACTATCACCATTATATGTACAAACTATTGACAGCCAGAGAAGCAAATTCACTCGTGCATTATGTCATTATATTCAGTACATACTTAGAGACTATTTCTCATTATAACCATAAATATTGTTAATATATATTTGGAGACTGTTTTCAATCGTAACCATAAACATTGCTTTCCAAGCATTCAACCTGACATCTTTGTCAATATGCAAATGACATTTTTAAGCTCTTACACTGCCATCCAAAAATAAACAACACAGAATTCACTCTCCCCGTAAATAGCTTACATCTAAAGGAATTTATGCAAGTCTTCCTACCCTGGCCGTGGTGGGAACCTTTTTGCCCTTCGGGATTTAGGAAATAGGGTGATAGTGACAATATCCACCCAGCCATCAGGGAAGGATTGATATATAATTCCACTGGGTGTCTGTTATTCCAAAAGTAAAGTGATTTCAATATTGTTGAGCTATTTGTGGCGTGATATTCAACTACATCAGTAAAACTGTAAGTAGATTTTAGAACAAGTTTGTTTTCCGAGTGAACATTCACAACGAACTAATACACAAATCTGCATGAACAAGGACACACACACACATATATATATAGTACGCATATATACATACACACAAACATATACACACATATATGCATATATATACATATATATGTATATATGTAATGTTTTCGTTTACATTCACTATTCATTGATACACGGCATGAGTGTATACTTGTGCGCATATATACATACACACAAACATATATACGCATATATACAGTACAGATATGTATATATATAATGTTTTCGTATACACACACAAAAATATATACACATATGCATATATATACATATGCGTATATATATATATAATGTTTTCGTATACACACACAAACATATATACATATATATATGCATATGCATACATATATATGTGTATATATAATGTTTTCGTATACATTCATTATTCATTGATACATGGCATGAGTGTACACTTGCACAAATACGATGTGATTAATCAAAATGAACATGACGACGCTCACTGCAAATGAAACCATACTCAAGATATGGCAAGAAAAACACATGAAATTACTTTACCAGACCTATTTGTTTTACCCCGGGTAGGGCTCTTGATAAACATACATACATACATACATACATACATACATACAGACTTACACAGACACGCATTTATATTATAAATACATAATGAAAATAAATACAAGAAACCTTTTTCTTGCCTAAAGATTTGATAAACTTCTCCATGAAAGGACGCGATGCTGACGTTTTCAATCTGCTAATTCCTGTTCCGTTTCAGCACAACCAAAAATAACTAAATCATGGCGAATACCAAGTTTTCTCAATTAACTCCAGATACGAGATAAATCAAAAACCATGTATCAGATGTAAGATCATATGTTAGAACACCATATATATATATATAACTAATAATAAATGCTTGGAAGGATGTTTTCATGTCTTGTTTACAAACTACAAGTGTAAATGAAACGTTTTGGTGTCTCGTCATACCACTTATCTGCTGGAAGCCTTTAGTTCATATAGTGTCCCCGTTGGGAAAACGCTACCAGTTATCTTTCGAGCGCAAATGATCACCATCATCATCATCATCATCAGCTGACAGAGGCGTCTTCAAAAGCGGTCTGAGATGCGCACGAGGAACCCAAACCCCTATATAGAGTATCAAACGTTTGGGGGGAACGAAGTCACTCTTCCGACAGATTTCTGGGTACAACACTGGTTCGAATGCGATTCCCCTCTCTAGAACTCTTCGCTTAACCGCGACATATGTACGACGCCCTTTTTCACATCCGCTCGGCGGGCGAACTGACCAAGAAAACTGTTTGTGTGTGTGTGTGTGCTTACAACAACAATAGGTCTCCTCTCCCAAAGCGAGCGGAGAGGTGGTGCCGGCACCGACTAAACAACAGGTATGAACGGCTGCACGGCGCGGCGAGGCGACTCCTCTTCTGCTGCTGTGCCACCGCTGCTGCTGCTGCTGCTGATTCTGCTCCTGCTGTCTCCACCTCCTCCCCACTCCCTCCTCCTCCTCCCCTCCTCCTCCTCCTCCTCGTCGTCATCCATCTCCAGTCTCTCCTTCCCCTCTTATCCCGTGTTATTTCATTCTCTTTCGCTGCTCCTCATACTCGCACGAGACTGTTTCGATCTTCATTGATATTAATAGTGTTATCATTGCATCTGCTGCCTTCAACCCGGAGACTCAGATATGAGATGCGCACTCTCTCTCTCTCTCTCTCTCTCTCTCTCTCTCTCTCTCTCTCTCTCTCTCCATAATTCACCTCCCTCTCGATATTTGTTGATGTTACATGGCTCATGCCTCAGTCTGCAATACCGAAGATCGGAACTTTCTCCCTCTCTCTCTCTCTCATGCTTCAGTCTGCCATACCGAAGGTCGGAACACTCTCACTCTCTCTCTCTCAGTCTGCAATACCGAAGATCGCAACTTTCTCTCTCTCTCACGCCTCAGTCTGCAATACCGAAGATCAGAACTCTCTCTCTCTCTCTTTTTCTCCTGTCTCAGTCTGCAATACCGAAGATCGCAACTTTCTCTCTCTCTCACGCCTCAGTCTGCGATACCGAAGGTCGGAACTCTCTCTCTCTCTCTCTCTCTCTCTCTCTCTCTCTTTCTCCTGTCTCAGTCTGCAATACTGAAGATAGCAACTTTCTCTCTCTCATGCCTCAGTCTGCAATACCGAAGATCGGAACTCTCTCTCTCTCTCTCTCTCTCTCTCTCTCTCTCTCTCTCTCTCTCTCTCTCTCTCCCAAAACTTCGTAATTCTTACGAAGAAGTAATAAGTCCTTTTGCATTTTCAGTCAAATAAAATACAACGTCCAAAGTACTCCAAATGTCATGCAGAGTTGAAGACCCTATAATGAAATGATAAAGTCCAGGAATACTGCGATTAATTTCCCCGAGTTTCACTACAGTCACCCACACTAAGCTACGCTTCTGGACTTCACATAATGACGGACCGACATACTGCAACCCCTTTCGTTCCTTTTTTACTGTACCTCCGTTCATATTCTCTCTCTTCCATCCTACTTTCCACCCTCTCCTAACAAGAGACTCATCGCGCAATTGTGAGGTTTTCGTCCTGTTGCATTTTTCAAACCTTTTACAGTCTATTTTCGCTGCAAAGAACCTAAAGTAATGCCTACAGTGCACCGCATGAGGTGCACTGACGGCACTAACCCCCTACAGGAGGTAGTCTACTGTAGTGTGACTGACAGACAGACAGGGCTATGGCGTGTGCCTCCGCTTTGATAAAGGTGACAAAGAACTTTGTCTATCAGACTAACAACGTCCGCTGCCACCCCGCCCCTCCGCCCTCCCCGCCCCCGGCGGTCTCTACCCCGTTAACAAACTTCCAGACTTCCCTCGTTTTCTTTTTCATCTCCTCGTAATGAGTTCCAAATAAAAAGGCCTTTCCAATGCGTCGCCATCTTCCGCTGAGTTTAGACGAATTATTTGATGATAATGGCGCCAAGGTAGAAAATTCAATTGAATACGTTTAGTGTTTTTAGTTAATATTCAGGCTATAATAATCTCCTCTTGATATCATGGCTTTAATATAGATCAATTGGACATTAAATATACAGTAAAACAAGTAAAAAATGCGCTGAAGTTTCTTCGGCGTAGTCGAGTTTTCTATACAGCCGCTACAGCGTATAATAATCAAGGCCACCGAAAATAAATCTATCTTTCGGTGGTCTCGGTATAATGCTGTATGAGCTGCGGCCCATGAAACTTTAACCACGGCCTGGTGGAGGCCAATCGGGTATCGTTGCCAGAAGCACGATTATGGCAAAGTTTAACCTTAAATAAAACAAAAACTACTGAGGCTAGAGGGCTGCAATTTGGTACGTTTAATGATTGGAGGGTGGATGATCAATATACCAATTTGCAGCCCTCTAGCCTCAGTATTTTTTAAGAACTGAGGGCGGACAGAAAAAAGTGCGGACAGAATATAGTGTGGACGGACAGACAACGCCGGCACAATAGTTTTCTTTTACAGACAACTAAAAAGATTTTTTCTAGGAATAAATGGCGTCAAGGCAGATATATCTACGGTAGTTAGCCGACTCCGAAAAATTAAAGTTTTCATTTTGGCATCAACATTTGTCATCGCCTTTTAAAAAAATTGTTTTTTTGTTTTACCATTTCTCATTATTCTGGGTCCTCGCTTATTTCATGCGCTTCATTACTCGAAATTTTACATAACAATACAGTTATACCCGATTTCAAATCTCCTGCTGACGACTCTGCTGATCTAGCAGACCCTCCATTACTCTGCTTGCCAGCCGCTTCTTCTCCAACCCATGCAGACCAAAAATGGCAAACTGCAGTATCTGCAAAATTTTCGTGAAACACTAATACACAAGTTACTGCAGTTTCAGAATGATTCCTCAATGCTTTATCTAGGGGGTCTCATTTGCAGTATCTGCAAAATCAGTAGTAAGGCAAGGGAGTATCTACCATTTTTCTCAGTTCTGTATTTTTGCAGACACTGCAGTCTTCCGTTTTGGGGCAACACGGCGGCCACTTTAAAAAAGAAAGCGAAATCCTTCGTGAATGAGCTTCAGAAGACGCGAACGACGAAACAAATAACTGACACCTTTGTTCTCAAATACGTATTAAGGTTTCAATAAAAGCAACACAGAGGCAAAAACTATCAATCTTTTTCAGTACGGACTTACACCTGCATCGTACCTGTTGTTGTGTTATTGTCTAGCTGATCGCCAGCTTGCGATATTTTTATCCTTTTTATGTTTTCGAGCGTTTTTTTTTTTATCCACACATACACATCCACACAAACACACACACACAATATACATACATACATATATACATACATATGTATAACCTATATATATATATATACCAGAGACCTACGACCTATCTTCAGCAGCACAAGATCAAATGATGTCGCCTTGTTTACAATGGAGACATCTTCATGTCTGTTGTTACCACAGGTGATGAAAATGACACAGGTCGTGGGGGGTGTGACCGATAATATCTTTATGCCACCAATGTTTAATTATATATTCTCATTAGCATTGCTCTCATTCCTAGTTTGAACTTAACAGTAGGGCAACGGGTCTGTACCTTGAGTGCGAATTTTGGTTATACTATCGTACTTTAATTATTAGCCTAAATGGAATCGAACGTCACGGATGGTCGAATGATTGTCCCGTCAGTATCTCATCAATCCGAATATAGGAAGCAGGAGAACAAAAAGTCATCTATTCACTGTTTCATATATGTAAGCTTGCATCATTTTCAAGCACAGTGTTACTGTATTCTAGTAGGGGTTCCATCCCAAGCTCTTGAACACCAGGGGGGTGACAAGCACTTTTAGCATGCATTACTGTACAGCGCTTCTGGGAGCGTTTTGTTTATATAGTACAATATCCGAGTGTTGTGAGTTAGGATTTTTACTAACTTTTCATTGTCATACCATCCTTATGGGACTCTACCCTGCAATATATAACTTCTAAAAACACTGTTCCAGAACTTGCTTTCCTAAGCCAATGTTTATTACTTGACATTCCAGAAATAACGAGACTTCTTTATAAACAATGGTTAATACGGCTAATATATAACTTCTAAAAACACTATTACAGAACTTGCTTTCCTAAGCCAATGTTTATTACTTGACATTCTAGAAATAACGACACTTCTTTATAAACAAAGGTTAATACGGCTAATATATAACTTCTAAAAACACTATAACAGAACTTGCTTTCCTAAGCCAATGTCTATTACTTGACATTCCAGAAATAACAAGACTTCTTTATAAACAAAGGTTAATACGGCTAATATAAAACTTCTAAAAACACTATTATAGAACTTGCTTTCCTAACCCAATGCTACATTACTTGACATTCCAGAAATAACGAGACTTCTTCATAAACAATGGTTAATACTGTTATCACCTTGACGATTCCAGGGCCAACCTTGGAAATGAAGCTACACGGCGCCGCGCAGCTATAGTAAAGTGGACGCAACATAGAAAATATGATGCGTGTTCTATACTAATAGAAGAGGTTTATTTTTGGCGGTTCCATGATGAAGTACACTCGTTCGTTCCCTGGACTGGGGCACTTGAGGTTCTTAAAGAGGAAAGATGCGAGAGAGGGGAAGGGAAAGTGGGAGATAAACGCTGGGGATGGAGGAAGAGGAATCCACGAAAAACGCCCCAGATTTTTTTCTCATTCTTCCAGCGGGTTTTTGGATCTTTTTGCTATTCTCAATATTATTATCTGTCATCGCCATTATTGCGAAGACTATTTCTTATACTTCTTCCGTGTGGGTATTGCAGATTTATCGTTTTTCATCATGTTATCTCATGTATGTAGATTGTGTATGTTATTGTTTCTACTTTGTATATTCCATGTATGTGGCCTTGAGCTGAAATAAAATCTATTATTATTACTATTATTATTATTATTATTATTGTTGTTGTTTCTACTTTGTATATTACATGTATATGGCCTTGGACTGAAATAAAATCTATTATTATTATTATTATTATTATTATTATTATTATTATTATTATTATTATTATTATTATTGTTGTTTCTACTTTGCATATTCCATGTATGTGGCCTTGAGCTGAAATAAAATCTATTATTATTATTATTATTATTATTATTATTATTATTATTATTATTATTATTATTATTTCTACTTTGTATATTCCATGTATATGCCCTTGAGCTGAAATAAAATCTATTATTATTATTATTATTATTATTATTATTATTATTATTATTATTATTATTATTATTAGAGCGACTCAAGCATCATGTTATGGAAATCAAATTCAATACTGAGTTGGAAGAACTGAATATTCATTTTGAAGAACAGGTTCCACATATAAGATTCTCGAAGTCAATATCCATGTTTGTCTATACACGTGTGGTCTCATGGTGACATTCTTTGTATTATTATTATTATTATTATTATTATTATTATTATTATTATTATTATTAATAAAATTCCAGCAACTAGAAATGCAGCCTTATGAGCAATTTCATTCACAATGAGAGGAACTCCTGAATCCAGGAAAAAGCTGACATTAACACTGAAATGGTCGTGGTCTTTCCGAGAAGACTCATTATTTACTTAGCCGTAATGGGAGTTAACACAGTCAAAACGCTGTTAAAGAGAGCATGATAGTGTGGCAGAACCTTCTGGTGATAATGATCCTTCTGGTGATAATGATACATTAAATTAAAGCGCAAAGCAGTCAAAAAGGGTATGGCAGTATGACAGAAACTTCTGGTGATAATGATACATTAAATTAAACTGCAAAACAGTTACAAAGGGCCATGATAATATGGCAGAACCTTCTGGTGATAAAGATACATTAAATTAAACTGCAAAACAGTTCAAAAGGGCATGGTAGTGTGACAGAACCTTCCGGTGATAATGATACATTCAATTAAACTGCAAAACAGTTCAAAAGGTCATGGTAGTATGGCACAACCTTCCGGTGATAATATTACATTAAATTAAACTGTCTCCTACGGTAAAGAATTAACTCGGCTGTCATCGCAATCCGCGACAAACTTTACGTCAGTTTAATTACGATGAAATGAAAACTAAATAACAAATGACTGTCAGATCGTCGTAAATGTCTGAACTTCGGTGGAGTAAAGAATCTCTTATATTTTCTTAAAATTTTAATGTCTATTACCTTTCAGCTTTAGGTCGCAATAAACAATGCATTTGCACCGAGCTTCCGCGTCACGGTGTGGCCTCTAACAATCTCCGGTATGTTTTGATTTCGTGCAGTCTGATTTAACTCTCCAGAAAAGGTGTTTTTTGAGTCACGGCGCTCTAAAAAAGAAAATAATCGAATCGTACAGTAGATATCTCAGGATCCAAGGAATCTTTTGATTACGAATTTGACGGGATCTTGTTTCATCTTTGCCTCGATTTTCATTATTCATTTCTTTTAATTTCCATAATGTCTTCGTCACTTTCAGCGCTATTCTGATTACACCATACTCCTTTCTCGGCAACTGATTCGCCTCGACAAGGTTCTACGCTTATGTAAGGTATTAACAGAAAGGGAGAGAGATGACACGTCTTTGCAATGCTGTCGAGAATACTAATGGCTTCGCCTTTAATGACACTATTAGCAAAGTACAGAAACGTACATAGGCAGATATGCTTACACCAGCCTAAATTGACATTCCTATGTATGTGTGAAGGTATTTATGGATGCAGATTGTGTATAGACACAGTAGTTTACATAAAGGTTAACAATGGATAAATATTTAGCTTAAACACTCCGAAGCGTGGATTTAGGATAATTCTTGCTACGTGAGTTTTTATATATCAGTGGACGAATAGTTCTGCAAAGGCAGTAGTATATATATATATATATATATATATATATATATATATATATATATATATATATATATATATATATATATATATATATATATATATATATATATATAATATAAACATATATATATATATATATATATATATATATAAAATATATATATATATATATATATATATATATATATATATATATATATATATATATATATATATATATATATATATATCTTGGTCACTGTAATAAATGAATAAGCATTCTCATTCTGCAGCAGGATTCGAACCCATGCACGCTAGCAAGACAGTGATTACCTCTGTGTTACCAAGAAGTTATTTAGCCTCTACATACGTGTGTCAAGCCAATTCCGATACATTTTACAAGAGCAAGAATATACTTATCCCAACTTTGTCTCCCTACTGTCGTTAATTTACGATTACAAACCAAGCTGCAACCTTGGCTGGAAAAGCAGAACGCCGCAAGTCGAAGATCTCAAAAGAGAAAACAGCTCAGAAAATCTTCCATTTTCCACAGTCCACACTCACACCATCGAACCCAGACTGCATTTTCTCAAGACATCATCCTTCAATTTGCGCCCTTTTATTTTTTCTGAGATCCATTTACTCATTAACCCTTCCCTTCTGCTCTTGCCTCGTTACAGAACATCATCTTGTTCCCCTCAAATCCTTGGTCACCTTCTCTCTTATAACCTTTTTTTATTAACGTGTTTTCTTTTTCTTTCACCCCATCTTCTTGAGCAGATCATCCACTCGTCAGCCACATTCCATTCGGTCCTTCAAGCGAAACTCAAGTCGGATAGCCTTTCATCTGCATAGCTTTTGAGAGGGTAACCCAGTCGCTCTCAATTTGAAAGTTATAAAGTTATATGAAACCCCTGACGCAGAAAATACGAAGCTATGTAACAGTGACACGACCCCAAAAAATATAAATAAAAAAATAAAAAAATAAAAAATCCTGTACACTGTACCATTCTCCACGTTACATTCTCCCACACTTGCAGCACGGAGCTCCTCTTTTTTTTTTTATTTTCTGTAAAAGAAAACTGTTGTGCCGGCTTTGTCTGACCGTCCGCACTTTTTTCTGTCCGCCCTCTGACCTTCAAAACTACTCAGGCTAGAGGGCTGCAAATTGGTATGTTGATCATCCGCCTTCTAATCATCAAACATACCAAAATGCAGCCCTCTAGCCTCAGTAGTTTTTTTTATTTTATTTAAGGTTAAAGTTAGCCATGATCGTGCGTCTGGCACCGCTATCGATGCCACCAATACTGGCCACCACCGGGCCGTGGTTAAAGTTTCATGGGCCGCGGCTCATGCAGCATTATACCAAGACCATCGAAAGATAGATATATTTTCGGTGGCCTTGATTATAGGCTATACAGAAAACTCGACTGCGCCGAAGAAACTTCGGCACCTTTTTTACTTGTTTTTATTATAGAATGATTCTGATTCTTGCGGAATTTCTTTTTCCTTTTGCCTTGAGACCGTGGTAACATCTTTCTAAATTTCCTTCTCTCCTAAATTCTTTCCAGTTTCTCCTTTAAAATGGTTAGGTCCCCCGCCCCTCATCCTCCTAATCTGATCTACTCTTGATTGCCAGCCCCATCGGGCTCAAAAAAAAAAAAAAAAAAAAAAAAAAAAAAACAGACGCTGGCAAACGGAATGGAATGGAATATAGAGTTTAGGCCAATGGCCAAGCACTGGGACCTATGAGGTCATTCAGCGCTGGAAAGGAAAATGAGAGTAGGCAGGTTTGAAAGATGTAAAAGAAGGAAAACCTCGCAGCTGCACTATGAAATAACTGTTAGGAGAAGGTGGATAGCAAGATGGAACAGAGATAATATGAACGGAGGTACAGTAAAAGGAACGAAAGGGGATGCAGCTAGGTGCTTAAGGGACGCTGCAAAAAAAAAAAAAAAAATTTCAGTAGGGCCTACATGGCACTCCGTCAGGCGCACCCAACGCGGAGACTGGTAAACATTTCCTAAGCCCGCCATTACAGCAAAAGGTGTTTTCCAGCGAGACCAATATATTTTGAACTGGAATGGAAGAAAGATCCTTTAATTACAGTAATAATACAGGAGAACACGATGAAGTGAAATTAATGGAGGCTAAGGATTAAGGATATGATGAGAAGGAGCGCCGCCTGCTGTCGACTCATTAATTATCAGGGATTCGTGTTGTCAAGGAGGTCTGTGGTGTCTGGGGGACACCACGGACCTACCTGCCCAGAAAAACGAACAGGAGGAGGAGAAGAGGAGGAGAAATGGAGAATCTGGGAAGGAAAATAACACAAGTGAATATGGAGGGGGGAAAAGGTTGCGAGACAAAACGAAAAAGAATGACAAAATGCAGTCAAAAAAATAATTGAGCCAAGGGGAAATGGAAGTTATTGAAATAGGAACCCGAGAGAAGAGTGGAAGGGAAAGATAAAAAAGAAAGGAACGGACTTTTAACTTAAAAATATGTATAGTCTATATGAAGGAGCGTATTGACCTCGTAAAAGAATAAACTGGACAACGAAGATTAACGCTTCGGAAACAAAAACTGTTCAACAACAACATATTATCCAGAAATAATTAATAATCACTAAGAGATGATTGTAAGGAAACTACACGAAAAAGTGTAAACATATTAAACAAATATTGAAAGTAAAGATGAATAACATGAAGAAGAAACTAGTGACATAATTAATATATATATACATACACACACACACATTTTATACACATATATATATATATATATATATATATATATATATATAATATATATACAAACGTCCTTTAATATCCAATTCACTCTACCTCGGAAGTATATATATATATGTTATGAAGGGGAATTTTTTTAGGTGATATAGTCCATGGGATCGAACCAGCGACGGACGGGGGGGAATCAGACTTACAGTATATCAGCTAGAAAGTTTTTTTGGATATTAAAATATTCATTCTACTGAATCACTCAGATAATGTCTTTTTATATACACTATTCTTATGGTTTCTCATACATATATATGTATATATACATATATATATACTGTATATATACATACACGTCTACATGTATATATGTATACATATGTGTATGTATATGTATATAAACAGGAAATGAACTCGAAAAAGGTAAAATCAGAGAAGCCACAAAAGTGTTTACAAATTGGAAAAAAAAAATACCATTCAAGCTGTAAATGGTACACACACACACAGTATGGCGCGGAAAGATAACAGAAAAAAAGGTCCCCGATTCTAAACCCATTCAGAAAAACATTGTGCAGACCTTTCATTAACACCGTATAATGAAATTGCACACCGCTGGTTCCAAAAGCGAGAGGATTTGGGGTTTCCTTCGACATATTCTCCTTGGTCGAATGACTCTGGATTTCATCTAATTGATCAAATTTTATTTTTATATCAGGAATTAAACATTGTCGACTTTTCTCTCGGTTATAAATTGCAGATATTGCAAAGAAATTGATTTCATTCGGTTGGTATAATAAGCTTTAGTGTAATTCATTGAACTGAAATTAATACAGAATTTAGGCCAAAGGCCAAGCAATGGGACCTGTGAGGTCATTCAGCGCTGAAAGCGAAATTGGCAGTAAAAGGTTTGAGAGGTTTAACAGGAGGAAAACCTCAAAGCAGTTGCACTATGAATCAATTGTTAGGAGAAGGTTGAGGAGAGTAAGATGGAAGAAAGAGAATGTGAAAGGAGGTACAGTTAAAGGAACGAAAGGGGTTGCAGCTAGGAACCTAAGGAAGGCACGCGGCAAAGAACCATAAGTGATGCCTACAGTGCACCTCCTAAGGGTTAGTGTAATTCATGTCATACTATAATATATATATATATATATATATATATATATATATATATATATATATATATATATATATATATATATATATATATATATATATATATATATATATATATATATATATATATATATATATATATATATATATATATATATATATATATATAATTAGCTTAATGTTTTAAGGGCACAGGCTGAATATTCAGGACCTGTTGTTTATTGAGCACGCAAGCCTCAGCGTCCTCGAAAGATGTCAATAATGCACAGAATCCAGTTTTAGATGCATGAGCCGAGTATTGCAGAGGTCCTCCAAATACGTCCCTGCTGGTGATAACTTCCTCAACCAGAGTTCACGATCGTCCTTCTTCAGGTATAGAGAAAACAGGTGAAAAATGCGCCGAAGTTTCTTCGGCGCAGTCGAGTTTCCTGGACAGCCGCTACAACGTATAATCAAGGCCACCGAAAATAGACCTATCTTTCGGTGGTCTCGGTATAATGCTGTATGAGCCGCTCCCCATGAAACTTTCAGCCACGGTCTGGTAGTAACATGTCCTACAGCGTTGCCAGACGCAAGGTCACGGCTAACTTTAACCTTAAATTAAATAAAAACTACTGAGGCTCGATGGCTGCAATTTGATACGTTTGACGTTTGGAGGGTGGATGACCAACATACCAATCTGCAGCCCTCTAGCCTCAGTAGTTTTTAAGATCTCAGGGCGGACAGAAAAAGTCCAGACGGACAGACAAAGCCATCTCAATAGTTATCTTTTACAGAAAACTATAAAAACATCACATCGAAGATTCAATGAATGATCTCAATGCTACGTAAACGGGGCTGAAAACGAATCTGCTTTTAATACTGTTAGACTCAGTCCACGAGATGAAAGGGCGCTGCAAGATTGTGTTAGACGAGTTTTGGAAGATCAAAGACGAATGTACCCTGAAAAGATAAATTAGTTCAAATATCGTTCTTTGGGAAAGTTGTTCGCGTTACCTTCGTCCAGACTGAGTGATGCAAGAAAATGAGAAATACTTATTTAGCTATAGTTTCATATAAAACACGAAAGCTGGAAACTGAATAATGCATTCCCTGAAATCGGGACCAGTAGTTTGAACGCTGCTTCCGTTGTTGAGTTGAAATGAATATAGAATTTAGGCCAAAGGCTAAGCCCTGGGACCCATGAGATCATGCAGCACTGGAAAGGAAATTGAGAGTAGGTAGGTTTGAAAGGTTTAACGGGAGGAAAGCCTCGCAGTTGCACCATGAAATAATTGTTAGGAGAGGGTGGATTGCAAGATGGAAGAAAGACAATATGAATGGAGGTACAGTAAAAGGAATGAAAGGGGTAGCAGCTAGGGGCCGAAAGGAAGATGCAAAGAACCTTTAGCAATGTCTGTTGTTTTTATATATATATATATATATATATATATATATATATATATATATATATATATATATATATATATATATATATGTATATGTATATATATATATATATACATAAATTTATATATAAAATAAGCTATATCTATGTATGTATACATACATATATATATATATATATATATATATATATATATATATATATATATATATATATATATATATATATATACCAATACTGCGTTAAATGAAGTAAGTGGGAGAGTGACACGCAGACGCACAGAAGAGGTATAAATTTCACTGTAGGTGAAAGGATGGATAAAGGATTTTCTGAGAAGATCAGGTCATGTCTACAAAACGGAGAAATAGGTTAGTGACGAGTGTGTATTTATCTGAATTATTAACAGAAAAAGGAGAGAGAAAGGGTTGAAAGTGCTGGACAAATAGAGGAGAGACACTAGAACGGAAATGCCTAATATCCTGGAAGAATGAGAGTACATGGAAATTTACTCCATGTAAGGGGTTCGAACCATTGTTCAGGAGTGTTTGGTGTATAAACAAAGAAAGAAGTGGAAAGAAGTGGACATTTTCTATAAATGGATTCATCAAAAATTCAGTACTTCAAGTAATACTGTGACAATGACCATTTTCTTGGTATTCGTTGAAGCCTTGTCACGGGAGATAGTTTAATGATGAATGTGACAAAAACACTGTCGCAAGATATTTCCTAAAAATTCCATTTCACCCATTATGGATTAGGCCCTTGAAATCCGTTTCTTGTGAAAACAAAAAAGGAGCCGAGGTTCAGAACCTATCAAGCAGACTAAGAACCTCACGGCCTAGATCAACATCTAATTAAAGTGGAACAGCCAATGTGAATCAGACTCAGGTATTCAATTCTTACACACTCTTACACGTAATTTTCTAAGCATTCTTGAAGAGATGTTGATGTTTCAACCGGATCAAACTTTTTACCTTTTAAGTTTAATTAGAATTAGAATTCCCGTCAACAGGACAACAAGAAACATCTAATTATAGAAGAGGGTATGAATAGAAACTTTTTGAATAGTGGGGCGGGGGTGAGAAGGGGTGGGGTGGGGGTGCGGTTTCGTAGAAAGCTATACAAAGACGTTAGGCTCCAGGAATTGGCATCTCTTGACATATTCCCCCTCAACTTTCCCCACCATCCGCAAAGCAGCCTCTATCAACAGGTATATTGAGGAGAGAAGATTTACTTCTCCTGGGGATTGCTACCATTCTTCAAGACGTCTGTCTTCTTCACAAAGGCACGTAGTAATTACCGAAATAACACTTCGGCCGCCTTTTTCTACTTCCAGCAAAGAAGACTAACGACTGTGGGTGGCGAGAAATCAATGTACAGAAATGAGTTTTGGGAAATGGCAAAATGAGGCTTTGGAACTTCACATCTCAGATAATGGTTACGTCTGGAAACGCGTGTCTGAATGGATAAGTCTGGAAACTCGTGTCTGAATGGGTACAACTGGAAACTCGCGTCTGAATGGATAAGTCTGGAAACTCGTGTCTGAATGGATGTCTGGAAACTCGTGTGAATGGGTAGGTCTAGAAACTCGTGTCTGAATGGATATGTCTGGAAACTTGTGTCTGAATGGATAAGTCTGGAAACTCGTGTCTGAATGGATAAGTCTGGAAACTCGTTTCAATGGGTAGGTCTGGAAACTCGTGTCTGAGTGGAGAAGTCTGGAAACTCGTGTCTGAATGGATAAGTCTGGAAACTCATTTCTGAATGGATAAGTCTGGAAACTCGTGTCTGAATGGGTAAGTCTGGAAACTCGTGTCAGAAAGTACGAAGAAACAATGATAGACGAACGGATAAATGAATTCAATCTCTCTATTCATAACATTTTTAAAAATTAATTAAGTCTTAATGAGAATCTTATCTAAATTCTCCTCCCATTCTTGGAATGGATACTGAATTGAACTGAATATAGAATCTAGGCCAAAGGCCAAGCACTGGGACCTAAGAGGTCATTCAGCGCTGAAACGGAAACTGACAGTAAAAGGTCTGAAAGGTGTAACAGGAGGAAAACCTCAAAGCAGTTGCACTATGGATCAATTGTTAGGAGAGGGTTGAGGAAAGTAAGATGGAAGAAAGACAATACGAAAGGAGGTACAGTAAAAGGAACGAAAGGGGTTGCAGCTAGGGGCTGAAGGCACGCTGCAAAGAACCTCAAGTAATGCCTACAGTCCACCGCATGAGATGCACTGATCAAAGCAAAAATGGAAACCAAAATCTACCCCAGAAAATATCTTAAATATACTAATGCAAGATTCATAATATATGCATGTGGAAAGCATATTCAAGAATAACTGAGGAAAACAAGGCAAAAGAAAGTTATATTTAGGGATTTTTTCTCTACCATAAGTTGGAATCCTCTTCAGACAAAAATAGCCACCGGCAAAGTCTCAAGGATGGCAATATCCTACAAGTAAGGGTCATCATTAATCAATAGTAAAGCGGATAGTATTGATCTCTCCCCTCTCTTCGTCCAGACTCTATAGTATTCAACAATAGCAGGTGGAGAGGTGGACAGAGCGCCATGGCTAATGACCGCTTACATGAATGTTTTCTACATACACTATATACATACATACTATACTGTATATATATATATATATATACATACATACATTATATATACATATACTGTATATATAAATATATATATATACATATATATTATTTGATATAAAGTCGTTTTTTCCACTTTTGTGACAAGTCTATTTCCAGTCCGCTTACTCATTCTTTTATCTACAGTGCACTGAGCGGAACCTGCTCATAAATAAAACCTAGGACAACAATGTTGTATTTAAAACTGAATGTTTCCAAACAAAACGTAATCAGTTTTGACAGCCTTTGGAAAATTTGCCAAATGAAATTATCTGGAGTGGAAATTCGATAAAGGGGAAAAATGAATATCGGGTTTGGAGGATGAGAAATATAAATAAAACGAGAGAGAGAGAGAGAGAGAGAGAGAGAGAGAGAGAGAGAGAGAGAGAGAGAGACTTCCATCACACACTATTCCTCCAAACAGTCAGTCAGTCAGTCAGTCAGTCAGTCAGTCAGTCAGTCAGTCAGTCAGTCAGTCAGTCAGTCATATTTATCTTGTACAATTCACTACATATCCATAGCATAGGTAACCGACCTTTTAAGACTTATTTTTTCTTCGTATTATTATTATTATTATTATTATTATTATTATTATTATTATTATTATTATTATTATTATTATTACCAGAGCACTTCTGCAAATAAAAATGACGGCTAAATGTAAATCATTATTATTATTATTATTATTATTATTATTATTATTATTATTACCAGAGCACTTCCGCAAATAAAAATGACGGCAAAATTAAAATCATTTTGCAACCTCACTGTACTTATAATGCTTCAGGCGCGTCATTTTCATTATTTATTCAAAATCAACACTTCAGACATGAACGTATTTAATTACTGGTCTTTCCCACGGAAAAAATAAAGGTTATATAATATTATTAATGTTAGATTATTAATATTACTTATATTATTAATGTTACCTGATCGTCCTTAGGGTATGAGCAATATGATTCTATTCTGGAGAAATCTCAAACACGATTGTATATCGTTTCATCCTTATTTATAAGGTAGTGATTTTAATCAGTTGTTCTTAACCATTTTATTACCACGCCCCCAAAGAGTTAGCCCTTCCCTCCACGCCCCCCTTGCATCCATGAGTAAAATTCCCTCCCAGATTTAAAGGAAAATGGAAAAAAAAGAGAGAAAGAGAAGGGGTGATTTTATTCTTTTGGGAATGAATTAGTGAGATACTTGACACTGGTTCTTAGCGACTCCTGTTAAGAGAATAGCGAATATAATTAGAGAACTTTTTATTTTCCCTAGGGCTCGCGCCCCCCTTGGAAATTGCTGACGCCCCCCAGGTATGAGTTTTACAGTAACTCAAGTCTTTTACTAGGCACTGCTCTTCTCGGCATGGGATAAAAAATTTTACAGTGAGAACACAAGCTTTAGAAGTATGCTCACATATTTATGAAAACCAAGACCGAATTCAGTGTGATAAAATAAAGCCTCTGAGGACTGGAATAAAAAAGGTATTCCAATATCATATACGTGGGAGAAGCGTCCCGTTATAGCGTCCTATACCTCGCAATTGGAATCTGTTGTTATGTGAAGTAATCTTATCCTTTTTTTATCATAAACTTTCTCCTGAATAAAAGAGGGTACTCGGATGGATGCTTATAGCCTCTTTCCTCGATTGGGTATACTCGTACTGCGACCTCTCTCTCTCTCTCTCTCTCTCTCTCTCTCTCTCTCTCTCTCTCTCTCTCTCTCTCTGATTGTTATGGCCACGAGAGCTTCTTCAAGAAATTCATTTATTTTTCTTTCTAGGTCTTACGGCGTCTTTGATAATGTTATTTTCCCGAATTTTTACCTTTTGTCCATTTTCAATGGAATACAAATTCCCAGAGAAAATTTATTTCAGTATATTGCTCTTCTTTTGTTGAATCGTCCAGGTGATATGGCCTCCGAGGACAACAGATTCTCATTTCTTTCATTCTCGCGTCTCTGTGACTGGAAATAGTCGACGTATGAAAATAATAAATTCACTTCAATTTTGTTCACCGCTCGGAAAATCTATCTGTCCAGAGCTTCGAGATTTGGTTACATTTGAAGCCTTATGTTTAGTCAATTAAAATTTCTGAAGGATGCTGTAAAGGATGCATAATGAAATCTGAAACGTACGGCATATTATTTGGAATATATATATATATATATATATATATATATATATATATATATATATATATATATATATATATATATATATATATATATATATATATATATATATATATATATATATATAACTATATATATATGTATTATATATATGTATATATATTTACAGTATATATAAATTATACATATATATACTTTTAGTATATATGAATTATACATTATAATAATATAGTACATTACAATTACATACACACACACACACACATATATATATATATATATATATATATATATATATATATATATATATATATATAAATTATTAGTACAAGCTTCATTCGGAATATACTTTTAAAATGGAAAAAATTATATATACTGTATATATCTGCTACCTGATGCGTATCATTTTCATACGCTCATTTCTCCATATCATTAAAAAAACAGCAAAATAATTATGAATATCCGGAAATGAGTTTTTTCTACAACTTAATATTACACTCCAAGCACAATACCCTAAAATCGAAAAAGCATAAATACATGTATTTTCCAAACAATTACCTATCAAACATCCCTATTCACACATGCATTAATAATAACAGATAATAAATCGTAGCTTTGCAATCAGTCACCAATTTAAAGATTCTGTGAAAATAAGGTCAATATTTTTGCAATTAAATATTTTTGCAACTGAAGTAATTGGTGCTTTATAACCCCGCGTATAAAATACATACACAGATTAACCCTCGGTAAGACAGGAATGATTTCTTTCCCGGTGTTTATCAGAATTCGATAAACAAAATGGATATTTCAAGACCTGGCATTGATCTCTATCAGTGTCTGTATACACAGATCGTTTCCTAATGATGGTTAAAAAAAAAAAAGCGTAGCAGGGCGAAGCCATTGCTTATTACTTACCTTTAAGGTAGTTTCAGTTACGGCATAACTCACGGATTCATTCAGTACTTACAGTGTTAGCGAGCCAAAACAGTCCTTACCTGTGAGGGGAAAAATAAAATACATGATTATAATTGTTGAATATTATAATTGCTGAGTAAATCATTTTGTGTTGTGACAGCCTTCTTCCGTTCAATTGAACTTAAGTGCTATTATGAATTTATCACTTTGTATTGTGACAGCCTTCTTCCGTTCAATTGAACTTCTAAAGTGGTATTTTGAATATATCATTTTGTATTGTAACAGCCTGCTTCCGTTCAACTGAACTTACGTGTGTATAAAATAATTTATGAAGATGCATGTATAGGCTATGATATCATAAGGTGTGGAGTGTCCTCCACATATCTTCATGTTTTGAGAAGGAGAGAGAGAGAGAGAGAGAGAGAGAGAGAGAGAGAGAGAGAGAGAGAGAACACAGTCTATTGTAGACTGCTATGAACATTACCACAAACCTCGTATGACAATATTTTCGTAGTGGACACAAAAAATCCACCTTAGGACGAAAACCGTAAGTGGAAGGCATTTGGGCTACTCTGAATTCCCCCTTTCCCTGACCCCCCCACCCACCCGCCGCCACCCCCTTCCCAGCGACACTGCCCAAAAGAGGATTTCCTAATGCGTTTCCCCCATAAAACATCATTTAACCGCTCATCTTTCTTACCCGGCTTACCACAAAAGTTCATTGGAGTTTGCATCCTCATGAAAATAGAACTGCCCAATGTTGAGAGCTGAACCTTAGTGTCATTGCCGGGATCTTAATAATAATAATAATAATAATAATAATAATAATAATAATAATAATAATAATAATAATAATAATAAAGTATTAAAATTATTTTTGTATTGCTATCATCGGCATATCTCAGATTTTCACAGGAATTCCAGATATGCAAATTACTTCAGAGCCAACTCATTTGGGCAGTAAATTTTCCGCACTGATTCTGAACTTTGTGATATTGAAAACAGGTATCACGCGAATCCACGAGATCGGTCCGACAGAGGAGGGGGTAAAGACATTAACACTAACCATGACACTTGTTCGTTAAGCAAATGGCCTTTTCTGGCCATCACAATAGGCACTTAAACAGATTACCCAACTTCATCATAATTGCATTCACCGGAAAACTAATTTCACTTAACATTACTGTCTTGGTCCAAATGGACTGACAGAGCTAATTCTATAACAGCTGACAACGCGGCTACATATAGTAAAAACATTGTTTGCATCATGACCCGGCCCTCCCACCTCCACCCCCCAAAAAACTCGAAGAAAGGCTTTTTTTTTCAGTTTTCTGGAAAGAAAACTATTGTGCCGGCTTTGTCTGTCCGTCCTCAGATCTTAAAAACTACTGAGGCCAGAGGGCTGCAAATTGGTATGTTGATCATCCACCCTCCAATCATCAAACATGCCAAATCGCAGCCCTCTAGCCTCAGTAGTTTTCATGTAATTTAAGGTTAAAGTTAGCCATAATCGTACATCTGGCAGCGATACAGGCCAGGCCATCACCAGACGTGGTTAAAGTTTCATGGGCCGAGGCTCATACAGCATTATATCGAGACCACTGAAAGATAGATCTATTTTCGGTGGCGTTGATTATATAACGTACAGAAAACTCGATTGCGCCGAAAAAACTTCGGCGCATTTTTTACTTGTTTATCTAGTAAATGTTTGAATATCACACAATTGGGAAGCAATTATCAGATACTGCTTAAATACTGAAGCAATGATATGATTAGTACAGACATTATTCAAAATGACACGAATTGAGATTAGTCAGATATTACATTAGGCCCGGCATGTTAGGTCATTGACCCCGGACCTGAAATCTGCACTGGGAGATTAGAATTGAATTGAATATAGAATTTAGGCCAAAGGCCAAGCACGGCGACCTATGAGGTCATTCAGCGCTTAAACGGAAATTGACAGTAAAAGGTTTGAAAGGTGTAACAGGAGGAAAACCTCAAAGCAGTTGCACTAATAATCAATTGTTAGAAGAGGGTGGAAAGTAAGATGGAAGAAAGAGAATATGAAAGGAGGTACAATAAAAGGAACGAAAGGGGTTGCAGCTAGGAACCGAAGGCACGCTGCAAAGAACCTCAATTAATGCCTTCAGTACACTGGGAGGTTAGAAGGTAATAACATTGCAACGTGAGTACTTAAATACAGTATTAATCGCAATCAATATATGCCTTAAGAGTTTACTGTACATTACTATACAAATTTCTTTTAGTAATCTTTTACGAAGTAGATTTTCTCTTACATTTTATATACAATCTACAATACTATACATATCTTGTAAATTATATCATTTTATACAATCTACAACACTATACGCATCTTGCAAAATATATCTTTAATAGAAATCCCTAACATTCAAGCCTAGGCTACCCTAGCCCATTTGAGTTCCGCTGCCGTTTTAAGTTATTCTCAATTTACTACGCGGATTCCATTACTGTGTTCACGACCCTCTAACCCGTAAACCTTATTTATGCTCAAAAGACTTCTATACAGTGCTCACAGAATGAGGCATTTACACATGCGGACAGACGCAGAAACATCATCTTGCGCCAAGCTTTCAATTCAGTATTCACAATAGTTTCAATATGATTATTTCCTGACTTTTAGAAAAAAATCTTAAGAGAATTGGAGAATAGGAGATGCTTTCTCTCTCTCTCTCTCTCTCTCTCTCTCTCTCTCTCTCTCTCTCTCTCTCTCTCTCTCTCTCTCTCTCAATTACAATTACAAATTGCATCTGGCGTATGATACAGAAAACAGCCAACGTTATCTATACCTTTTTTTAGGTGGTAGGAAGGAAAGAGAAGCCTTATCATTTTTAAGTTCGGACATCCATTGACCAGATTTGTTCATCTTGCTTCAGTGACGTCATCAGTTCCCTGATGAATTGCAAGATAAAGCTTTGGCGGTTGACGATGTCAGGCGTATTTTCTGCATTTTCATTTCAAATCAATGTAACGTTATCTAATTCCGCTTTTCTTTTACTGGATTCCTAATGTAACATGTCCTAATTTTCACGATCATAAAAGTGATATGTTTACCCTTTACCGAAACCTATTTCAACTTGAGGATTTTATAGGGAGTGATGTTTTAGTTAATGTAATGGTAAAATGAAGTACGATTTATCTGGATGTATGCCCAAATGCCAAAACACCTGATTACCGATTCCCTGCCTGGTCTGCATTCGTACGAAATCGAATGCTTAGAGAACGAAGTCCGCTCTTTTTAAATTGGGGACTATCTCGTATCATAATCAAATCTGTTTCCCTTTACTTTCCGATCATGTTGATTTTATACTGTTATATTCAAGGCCAAGAGAAAGAGACTCTCTGCTCGCTTCCCCCAAATCCCCCACGTAGGCGGAGCTTTGTCTACCTCCTTATTGCGTCAGCAGGTGAATTGACGTAACGAGCAGGCACCTCTGAGATACGTCATCGCCTACGTAGTTAACCCAGGTGGGAGGCGACTCTAATGGATCAAGACATGATCATTAATTTCGAGGTTGCAAATTGCATCTATCCTGGAAAACGAATGAATCGAATTGAATTCCAGCAAGAACAGAGGAGAGGGGGAAAAAATCGACTGAAAAGTAAAATAAAAGTTCATAAATCAAAAAAATCCAGAAAGGGAGGAGGTAGGCTGCGCTGTGAATCAAGGGCGATATGACTGCACCAAAAAAAAAGAAAAAGAAAAAGCTGAGTAAATGGTCAAGATAAAACGAAATGGGACAGGCTCGAAAAAGAAAAGCTGAATTGAACTGCCTAGAAGATTTATATGTATGTATGTATATATATATATATATATCATATATTATATATATATATATATATATATATATATATATATATCCATATATATATATATATATATATATATATATATATATATATATGACGTTTTATCACATCGCTGATTCATATACAATCAGTAACTACAAACGTTATTTACTATCCAATTCCCTTCGTGTGGGTTAATGCGTCCACTGTAGTCCTGAGTTCTTGTCCTTCGCTGGTTCGAGCCCACGGGACGACGAACTTATTATCAACTAAAAAATCTCTTTATAATATATATGAAAATATATTATTTATAGGTAGAGCGAATTGATATTAAAGGACGTTTATAGCTATATAGATTATATATATATATATATATATATATATATATATATATATATATATATATATATATATATATATATATATATATATATATAAAATAACGAATTATTTTTTCTTGAAATAACTTTTACCTAAAGAGAATTATATAGGATAATTCCTCCTACCTGACAAGGATCAGCACCTATGGGTTTTTGGGTCTGAAACATAAGGTCACTACCAGCCTCCGCCAAACCTTAAAGGGAATAGGTTCGGATCCTGGTAGGAATAATCAGCTTTGGGTGTGATTTTTCACAATGGAAAGGGAATTCAACATTGTTGGGTTATTTGCGGCTTAATAGTTGATATTATGAGAGTGTCTTGTATGGAATTAGTAGTAAGTATATATATATATAGTATATATATATATATATATATATATATATATATATATATATATATATATATATATATATATATATATATATAAAATATTAACCATATGTCCCCTTAACTCCTCGACTTTTCCCACCTTTCTGGGAACTCTTTATCACCAAAAGGTAATATCCGAGCGGGAAATAAGCCAAGAACCTATCACCTTCCGAGGAGGGATTTGAAACCAAGTGCGGAAAAGCTTAACACTGAAGAACACAGTCACGCAACCACACAAACACAAGCTCTGTGAGCGCGCATTGTGCGCAGTTTAGACAATGTCAAATACATGACCGAAAACCTGATATTAGTTTCCAATGGCTATAGTTCACCGAGCAGCCTCTAATGACATTTTTAAGTGTACTGCTTGAGACAAAACATGTACGTGTATCACATACACTTAGTTTATTTCCGCTTGCTCTTTATCATCTATTTAATTTTGAAAACATGCGATTTTCGTGCAAATTATATCTTAAAAGGCATACAGCATTTTACTGAAACATGCTGTGATCGCAAACACAAAAGGCGTGAAAAGGCTGTATTGTACATGTATCAGAATAAGTGCGCTGTTCTTAAACTCACAGTGATACTGATTATGTTGGCATGTATGCAATTAGGTATATTTTTATATGAAAACCTATTTGCATTTTACAGCTATAGATAGAACCTACAAGTTCCTTAGCAAGTTCTCATGGGTGAAATTGCTAGCAGCATGCCAGTTTCTAAAACTCAAGAGGTATTGGTGCCAATTTACAGCTAGCTGGACTGGTGAGCAATCCATGGTCCCGGCAAATGTGAGCCGCGTACTGTACCACCACGAGTCGACCGTTGGGTTCCACAACGGCAGAAGACAACCAGTGCCTCTTGATCTACAAAAATAACTTTTCCATAATCGCCGGTAATCAGAACGACAGTAGTGTCAGCAAAACTACATGATTTCCCCTCTGACAATCTGGTTTTTATTAGCCCATAAATTTCATAGAAGGATGTTAGATTACATTAAAAATCGCCGAAAATTGATGGTAACGATACTGCCTGCCTAAATTCTGTACATCATTTCGGTCCCGTTGAGGAAAATGATTTAATGTATCCACTCACAATTTTGTGATTGTGTGTGTGTGTGTGTGTGTGTGTGTGTGTGTGTGTGTGTGTGTGTGTGTGTAAAACAATCATTATGCACTTACAAATGTGGTTTCTCTCTTATTCCTTTTCTGTGGCTCCTCTTCTTTCATTCCTTCTCTGTGGTTCCTCTCTTATTCCTTCACTGTAGTTCTTCTCTTTCCATTCCTTCTCTGTGGTTCCTCTCTTTTCATTCCTTCTCTGTGGTTCTTCTCTTATTCCTTCTCTGTGGTTCCTCTCCTTTCATTCCTTTTCTGTGGTTCCTCTCCTTTCATTCCTTTTCTGTGGTTCCTCTCCTCTTATTCCTTCTCTGCGGTTCCTCTCCTTTCATTCTTTCTCTGTGGTTCCTCTCCTTTCATTCCTTCTCTGTGGTTCCTCTCCTCTCATTCCTTCCCTGTGGTTCCTCTCCTTTCATTCCTTCTCTGTGGTTCCTCTCCTTTCATTCCTTCTCTGTGGTTCCTCTCTCATTCCTTCTCTGTGATTCCTCTCCTTTCATTCCTTCTCTGTGGTTCCTCTCCTTTCATTCCTTCTCTGTGGTTCCTCTCCTTTCATTCCTTCTCTGTGGTTCCTCTCTCATTCCTTCTCTGTGATTCCTCTCCTTTCATTCCTTCTCTGTGGTTCCTCTCCTTTCATTCCTTCTCTGTGATTCCTCTCCTTTCAATCCTTCTCTGTGGTTCCTCTCCTTTCATTCCGGGGGGGGGGGTTATTGTTAACGCAAACTTATAATAAAGTTGTTAAAATGGATTAATGCGTCGGCCTTTGGTCCGTGTCGATTCAATGACCGGAGTTTAGCCAATGGGAAGCCCAAGCGTTATTATTTTTAATCATATTCTGATCTTGCAGTTTTGGGCTGCTCCGTTCTCATACATATACCGCTTGATGTTTGACCCAAATTAAAACAATTACATTCTAAACACGGGATATTGCATGTAATAATGCCGCCATTTGTAAAGCTATTTTTAATTAACATATTTCCCCATGCGTTGTTATATTCATGCAATCCTTAATTACGTTTATAAAAAAATGGAAGTGAGTTTAAAAGACCTCATAAAAACTACAAAGATAATGTCACTAATTGACTCCTTTATCTTTAACTGGCCATTAGAGAACGTTTTCCTGGTAATATTCTTGAAATTTCCTTTAAAAAAAATCTGTAACGTCAATTTTCAATAATTTCCTGCATTTTGGTAAACCCATCTTCGTGGCACCCAGAGCTGCACGTTCACTGAGCTCCTGGTTGCATACAGGAAAATACAGATGATTTCATATTTTTCGATTAATAGGTTACTAATTTTCTGGAATGGAATATTGAATTTAGGCCAGAGGCCAAGAGCTGGGACCTATGAGGTCACTCAGCGCTTAAAATAAAACAGAGTGGAAAGGTTTGAAAGGCGCAATAGGCGGAATACCTCGCAGTTGCACTATGAAACGATTGTTTGGAGAGGATGGAAAGTAAGATGGCAGAGAATATGAACGGAGGTGCAGTAAAAGGGAATGAAAGGGATTGCAGCTAGGGTTCGAAGGGACGCTGCAAAGAACCTTAAGTAATGCTTACAGTGCAACGTGAGAGGTGCACTGACGGCACTACTTTGAATAGTGCAAATAAAGGCACAGCTGACAGTGCAACAGATGGACATGTGGGAAGCATGAATTATATATAGAATGCTCTCTCTCTCTCTCTCTCTCTCTCTCTCTCTCTCTCTCTCTCTCTCTCTCTCTCTCTCTCTCTCTCTCTGTATCAACCTTGAGCAAATGCATCTCGAAATTCCTGGCTATCTCATTTCTAGCACCTAGTAGATCTAGAACGATGTTTCGGTGGACATTTCAAGCTATTTTGGTACAAGTATTCTTTCTCACCACCACCAAACACGTTTCTACTCTCCCTGTCTGCTTTTCTCTCACAATTTTTCAAAATTACACTTTTTTTTTTTTACAGCCGATCCGACTTTGTGCCAGTCTCAAGCCCTACACATAGGAAGGCTGAAATCAGTCAGGTAACCGTCTCTAAAACATTTGCTAAAACCAATTATGAAAATAGCCATTCAAGATTCAAAAGGCAGAAGGAGACTCATTAAAAACAGCAACCACGAATAGCGATTAAGCTGAAAAGAAGAAGATATATTTTTTTTAGCAACTTATTCCCCCAATTTTTTCTACATGACCAAATGCCTTCAAAACATCTTTACGTATCTGCTACCATTCCCCCATATCGTCAAAGGCTCTCTGTACGATTCCCACCTTTTCAGTTTTCCCAGCCTTACACGAAACCAAGAAGACCATTCATCTCGGCACGATTTATTCTCTTCTCCCATTCGCAGTTAAAGTCCAAACTTCACTCAGGTAAAGAAGTCCTGCCTCATTAATCACTTCAAACATTCCAACATTTGTCATCTTCAAGAGCCTTCCTCAACTATTTTTCTGTAATATTTTTTTTATGAAAATTACATTTAAAAGAAAAGCTTTATCTATTTTACTTAGTAATAGGAAACGACACAGTAAATATACCTATGAATTGAATATAGAATTTAGGCCAAAGGCCAAGCACTGCGACCTGTGAGGTCATACAGCGCTGAAACGGAAATTGACAGTAAATGGTTTGAAAGGTTTAACAGGAGGAAAACCTCGCAGTTGCACTATGAATCACCTGTTAGGAGAGAGTGGAAAATAAGGTGGAAGAAAGAGAATATGAAAGGAGGTACAGTAAAAGAAAGGAAAGAATTTGCAGCTTGGGGTCTAAGGAAGGCACGCTGCAAAGAACCTTAAGTAATGCCTACAGTGCACCGCACGAGGTACACTGACGGCACTAACTCCCTACGAGGAAATATCCGTATGGTAACCATATTTATAAAAACAATAACGAAAGCCAGGATATAAAACCTTTACTTTAACACAATTCAAGCTTCCAAAGAATGTTGGTTTCAACCTCCCACCGCAGCAGACACCCCAACACTGCAGCAGTAACTGACCACGATACAGAGCCAGTGATTTTTCATCGCCCTGGGGGAGACGCGAACCCGCGACATCTGAGTGTCACGCCACGACTCAAAACACCACACCAGCTAATGCAACCTTCAGTAATCATCATTCTTTCTCTTCTTTCGTAACCAGCATCAGTTTGCCGTCCAGTTGAAGGCTTCCAACTTTGGGCGTAGGTCTTAATTAGGCTCCACAATTGAAGATGTTAATTGAGTTTCCAGTAATCAAGTTCTATAATGCTTATTTTCGCTCCTCCACTAATCAAGTCCTCTTAAATATTCAGGTTCTTTATAGAGTTTCCAACTGAATTAGTGATTACCCGAAGGTTCATTATTAAAAAAAGGGGTGGATGGCTGGGGAGGCACGTGGAATGTTATCGTCAAATGAAGGCTTTTTCTTTCGTAGCAAAGAAAGTCAAGTGAAAACTGCTTTGTAGGGTAACTGACTCGTTATCTTCATTTGTTCTGATCTATGTCATATCTCTACTTTAATCAGAATCCTTGTAATTCTTCCTCTATGGCCATGAATTGGTCTTGCTTCAGGTAATGACTTGTTAACTTCATTTGTTTTGATCTATGTCATATCTCTACTTTAATCAGAATCCTTGTAACTCTTCCTCTATTGGCATAAATTGGTCTTGTTTCAGGTAACTGACTTAGCCTATCTTCATTTGTTCTGATCTATGTCATATCTCTACTTTAATCAGAATCCTTGTAATTCTTCCTTGAATTGGTCTTGCTTCAGGTAATGACTTGTTAACTTCATTTGTTTTGATCTATGTCATATATCTACTTTAATCAGAATCCTTATAACTCTTCTTCTATGGCCATGAATTGGTCTTGCTTCAGGTAACTGACTTAGCCTATCTTCATTTGTTCTGATCTATGTCATATCTCTACTTTAATCAGAATCCTTGTAATTCTTCCTCTATGGCCATGAATTGGTCTTGCTTCAGGTAATGACTTGTTAACTTCATTTGTTCTGATCTATGTCATATCTCTAATTTAATCAGAATCCTTATAACTCTTCTTCTATGGCCATGAACTGGTCTTGGTTCAGGTAACTGACTTGTTATCTTCATTTGTTCTGATCTACGACATATCTCTACTTTAATCAGAATCCTTGTAATTCTTTCATTGAACTGGTCTTGGTTCAGGTAACTGACTTATCTTCATTTGTTCTGATCTACGTCATATATCTACTTTAATCAGAATCCTTGTAATTCTTCCTCTATGGCCATGAACTGGTCTTGGTTCAGGTAACTGACTTGTTATCTTCATTTGTTCTGATCTACGTCATATATCCACTTTAATCAGAATCCTTGTAATTCTTCCTCTATGGCCATGAACTGGTCTTGGTTCAGGTAACTGACTTATCTTCATTTGTTCTGATCTACGTCATATATCTACTTTAATCAGAATCCTTGTAATTCTTCCTCTATGGCCATGAACTGGTCTTGGTTCAGGTAACTGACTTGTTATCTTCATTTGTTCTGATCTACGACATATATCTCTACTTTAATCAGAATCCTTGTAATTCTTCCTCTATGGCCATGAACTGGTCTTGGTTCAGGTAACTGACTTATCTTCATTTGTTCTGATCTACGTCATATATCTACTTTAATCAGAATCCTTGTAATTCTTCCTCTATGGCCATGAACTGGTCTTGGTTCAGGTAACTGACTTGTTATCTTCATTTGTTCTGATCTACGTCATATATCCACTTTAATCTTGTAATTCTTCCTTTATGGCCATGAACTGGTCTTGGTTCAGGTAACTGACTTGTTATCTTCATTTGTTCTGATCTACGTCATATATCTACTTTAATCAGAATCCTTGTAATTCTTCCTCTATGGCCATGAACTGGTCTTGGTTCAGGTAACTGACTTGTTATCTTCATTTGTTCTGATCTACGACATATCTCTACTTTAATCAGAATCCTTGTAATTCTTCCTCTATGGCCATGAACTGGTCTTGGTTCAGGTAACTGACTTGTTATCTTCATTTGTTCTGATCTACGTCATATATCCACTTTAATCAGAATCCTTGTAACTCTTCCTCTTTGGCCATGAACTGGTCTTGGTTCAGGTAACTGACTTGTTATCTTCATTTGTTCTGATCTACGACATATCTCTACTTTAATCAGAATCCTTGTAATTCTTCCTCTATGGCCATGAACTGGTCTTGGTTCAGGTAACTGACTTGTTATCTTCATTTGTTCTGATCTACGTCATATATCTACTTTAATCAGAATCCTTGTAACTCTTCCTCTTTGGGCATAAATTGGTCTTGCTTCAGGCACTGTGCTCAAGACTGACCACGAGATACTAAAATGAAATCAAAGTGTCGAAGCATAAGTCTTCCCTTAAAACGGCATAAGGAAAGAACCTTCCTTCCGAGATCACACTAATTTTAATGCTATGGCTTTACATTTCCGGCTGACAACTCGAGGGGATTAACGTGGATGAGTCCATTTTAGATTGCCTTGCCACATTGCTCAATTATGCTAGTGAGGTTTTGAGGCAATGTGTATGATGCGTCTTCTTGAAAACCATGATGAGGTAATTAAAATGGAACTGCAGAACATTGACGAAATGCAGAAGCAATTTTGATAACTCAGAACTAGAGAACATTTAAGAACTTTGGGAACAATTTTGATAACTCCAGAACTAGAGAACATTTAAGAACTCTAGAAGTAATTCTGATAACTCCCGAACTAGAGAACATTTAAGTCATAATAAAAGTGTTCAACTCATCTGCGTCAATTTCAGAACACTAACTACCTACCTGAGAGAGAGAGAGAGAGAGAGAGAGAGAGAGAGAGAGAGAGAGAGAGAGAGAGAGAGAGAGAGAGAGAGAGAGAGAGAGAGAAGGCAGTTTTAAAAAACAAAATATCTTTTCGCATTTTGCAACAATTCAAAATAAAATTAAAAATCCTATTATTCATTTATTACGACAGTTATTAAATAACCAGGATACAACTGACAGCCCTGAAATTCTTCCCACATACGGAGCAATCAATGAAAAGAATCAAACATTTTGCAGATTCTTCGACGAATGGAACTCGTCGAGAAGAAACCTTCAAATCTACAGATCCATAAACCTACATGGAGCAATCTTCTCTACATGCAAGAGAAACCTAGATGGACCCCATACATAATTTACCATCCCTGGTGCTCCACTATTGACAAAAAGCCCTCGTCTTCTGCTTCAATATCAGGCGTTATTAAGACCCTGGCTTTGATCAGCCAACCTTCGTCCCTTTTCTTGTTATCCCCCTGGTCTGTTGCTGGTGACCCTTCCACCCCACCCCCGCAACCCCACGCCCTCCAACTGCCCCTATTCTTGCCCTATCTAATTTGTTTCTGGCGTCCTTTTCCTATGCTTACCTTTTCTCTTTTCTACTGCCTACCCATCTGATTCTTTCTCGTTCGTCGGTTTTTCTGCAGATTTCTTGCAGGAACATTACGCATGACTAAAGAATATTTTCGGATTTGATCAGTTGATGGAAAATGACCGTCACATTAGATTTTGGTCTAACAAAGTTAAAGACCGAAAAAATATTACAAAAACTCTAAAACTTTCTTCACATTTTTTTAAAATTCCATTTCCCAAAATTTACTTTAACATATAATATAGCCCTAAGCTAGGGAACACATATCTAGATTTTAATGCATATCATTATTCGTCCACTGAGAATTCAACTTTGAGATTGTTTATTTTCCTTACAGTTGATTAATCATTCCATTGCTATAGTCACTGAGATTTTCAACGTCTAAATTACTGATAATTATTGCAACAATTTTAAAATTTGTTTCGAAGTGTCTCTCTCTCTCTCGGAAAGTCAAATTCACTCTACCATAAGCCTCCTGCAACAGTAACATACTATAGATAAGGGATATTAACCTGTGTTATCAATGGCTTTGCCAAACAAGCTTGACCTAAGAATTTCGGGTGACTAGAAATCATAAGCCACTCTTTGATAGCTGTTTGGTTCCTCTGACCGTGCAGCACCTGCTGGTCGAATATCCTAGCCTTGGGGACTTCAGACCGTTTTTCTTCTCCGAGTACCTTGATGAGGAGGGTAATTATCATCTCTCCTAAATTCTCGAAGAACTGTATTGAATATAGAATTTAGGCCAAAGGCCAAGCACTGGGACCTATGAGGTCATTCAGTGCTGAAACGGAAATTGACAGTAAAAGGTTTGAAAGGTGTTACAGGAGAGGGTGGAAAAAAAATGGAAGAAAGAGGTACAGTAAAAGGAACGAAAGGGGTTGCAGCAAAGTGCCGAAGGGACGCTACAAAGAACCTTAAGTAATGCCTACAGTGCACCGTATGAGGTGCACTGACTGCACTAACCCGCTACGGGGTCTCTCCGAGAACCTTGATGAAGAGGGTAATTACCATCTCTCCTAGATTCTCGAAGAGGACTATAAAATAAAAGTACAATTTTGAGCTTTCTGAGGAAGACCGCTTTCTTGAAAATAGATAATTTATGGCTAGTTTTTCCACCATTTGATCATTTTATTATAATTAGTTTAATTACTTGAAAATGGGAAATCATGAAAGAACGAGTGAATATTCAAGGAAAAGTTATTTAGAGGTTTAAATTATTTTCTAGGCCAAATGATGTATTTCAGGCATTGTAGACGATGGGTCTTTCTCCTCCTGGTTAAATACCGGCAATTTATCAGTCCACTAAGTGTCCCTTTCAGGAATATTTTTTTTACTTTTGGGGGGAGGAGGGAGGCGTCAGGTGGATGCAAAAGTTAAGTAATACATTCGAAGAGGGCATGAAGTTAAAACAGCCCATTATTAAGATTAAATGCTTAAATATTCTTTAAGTTCTTTCTTTCAAGTATTGAAGGTTTTCGTTCTGGGGAGTATTGGAAATCTTACACGGCTCATTTTTCATTCTCTTCAGTAATGTTCCTCCTTCCAAAAGATAGCCATATCGCTTCCGTCAAGGTGAGGCCCTAATTTTTCTTCTGCGTGCCAGACTCTTGGCTTCGCCCTGTTCAGACGATACCCGATTACGATAACTAAGTACCTTTCTAGCTCTCAACGAAGCCGCAAAGAGATGTAAAGCAAATAAGTCAATTTTATATAATATATAATTATATGTATATTTATATAACATTATATATATATATATATATATATATATATAAACATATATATATATATACATATATATATAAATATATAAATTTCTGACTCACATCAGGATCGAACCCAGGTCTTTGCAATTGAAAGGCAAGGGCGCTGCCCACTAGGCCATACAATTGAAAGACCTGGGTTGATCCTGATGTGGGTCAGAAATTGATTTCTGTTCCACACGTGATTGTGTGTTGATTATTTCTAATATATATATATATATATATATATATATATATATATATATATATATATATATATATACATACATGAAATACATGAAATAAACATGATTGTGTACAGAGCAGTTTTTCCTAATAAAAAAAAAATATATATGAAAGAATAACTCTGAAACAGACCGTGAAATAGACGAGCAAAAGACGGCAAAAAGCACATACCTTCAAACTTCATCACACTAACAATGAGCAAAGTAAAACAATGATGCAACCATTCCCCGCTGTACCCCACTGGCTTAAAAATTAATAAAAGAACGAGGCAGAATTTTTCATCCCTACTCGGTATGTGGACGCAGTATTTCCAATATTGCAAGGGCATTTCATACAAGCTCTCCCGGAGTTGATACACCGGTATTATTCCCAGTTGGCCGATGATGGGGAAACTGCTATCCATTTCAGGGACGGCTAGTCATCGTTTTTCTCAAATATCTTTCGAACTAATTATTTGATCGAAATGGTACTTTGCCACAGTGTACAAGACACCTCCCGCTAATTTTTGGCAATATAGTGCATTTTCAAATAGTGTTAGTTAGGGCGTTTGCCCTTGACTTTTAAAGGCAAAGTCGCATGAGTTAGCAGGACTAATCTACGCAAGCGAACGTCCGCTAGCCCCTATAGACAGGAAAGGGGGATAGGGAGGCCAGGAAAGTGGGTTGAGGGAGGGATGAGGAGTGGAAGGGGAGGGAGGGACAGGGATGGGGATAAAGGACGTTCGAATGCATAGTTTGGCGATGCTTGGCAACACCATTTAAGTCAAGAGTAAGCGCCTTAACTAAGACCATTTGACAATGCACTACATTACCAAAATTTACAGGGAGGTGTTTTGTACAGTGTGTCAAAGTGCCATTTCGATCATTAATCTAAAAGATATTTGAGAAATGGATAGTAAAACCGCTCCCCCTTTTATAAGAATCATGCACCTCGCAGAAGAAATTCGAAGCAGTATTCATTTTGAAAATATATATTGCGTTAGAGGCCAAGTCTAATGTATTAGGTATTTCACGTCCCCATAGTTTCCATAAGGAACCTGACTGAGACCGAGAGGAAAAAGGAAGACAAAATATTGTCTCAATTTCTGCAATCAGTTAACTTCATTTGGATTTTAAGCAGTTCTGATGAATGCCACGATGCCCTAAAAGGAAGACTGCAGTATTTTCAAAAATATAAAACTGAGAAAAATGGTGGATACTCCCTTGCCTCACTACTGATTTTGCAGAAGCATGGAAGAATCATTCATTGAAAATCATTCTGGTAAATTGTGTATTAGTGTTTCACGAAGCCAATAGGTGGCATATCTGTTTCGAAAATTTTCCAGATACTGCAGTTCTCCATTTTAGGTCAGTATAATTTCCTCACCCGTCTTTAATAAAAATCTTTTTGGAAGATATAACGTTCAATGATGACAAAAGGATCATAATTTGCAATTTGATATTTAGAAGGAAATATCTATAGCTACATCAAAAATCTCAGTTTAATTTTGTATATTATTCAAAATAGACGCGTTTTGAAATAACCCCTTGTTTCACTGAGGAAACTAAGGAAATCATAAAAAAAAATAAATACATTGGATTAAAAGTTTTTGCGACATAATACATTTTATATATATGTATATACGTATGTATGATATATATATATATATATATATATATATATATATATATATATATATACATATTATATTATATATATATATTATCATGAATGTGCTTAAGAAGGGATTGTCAGAAGTCGCAAAATTCACAGTTACAAAACAGACTAAATAAAACACGACATAAATATAAAATTCCTGTGTACAACGGCCAATTGCAATCCTTAAGCTCAAACAAAGTTTTTTTTTTTTTTTTTACCAAACTTTCCAAACATAGAGCCTTGGAGAGTAATTCTGTTTTGGAGGCAGACATCCAGCTATGTTCTCCATACTCGAGAAACTTGCAAAGATAGCTAGACACACGGTATCTGGACACATACTCTTACGCTATTTATGTTTTATATATACCGAATACCGAATCATGGAATGCAGAGATGCATTCCCAGATTCCGGGAATGTAGAACAGATACAATCCATCCCCCAAAAGCACAAAAAAGTTACGTACCGCAAATACTAGACACCCAAATCAGAGCATGCAGTATGCCCCCTTATTCTTTTTAATACAATAGATTAGAATATAGAATTTAGGCCAGTGGCCAAGCTCTGGGACCTTTGAGGTCATTCAGCGCTGAAAGGGAAATTGAAAGGTGTACCAGGAGGAAAACCTCGCAGTTGCACTACGAAACAATTGTAAAAGATTGTTGAAAGTCAGAGAATATGAACGGAGGTACAGTAAAAGGAATGAAAGAGGTTGCAGCTAGAGGCCGAGGGCACGCCGCAAAGACCCTTAAGTAATGCCTACAGTGCACCGCATGAGGTGCACTGGCGCACTAACCCCATACCGGGCTTATTCTTTTAAAGCATGATGCGAAGAATCAAGAACCTGTTTTCAGGATGTCGCTTCCTCCGTTAGGAAGTCTCTTCCTTCTTCCTGGATCTCCGAAAATTCCTCAAGATATATTTTTGGGAGGTCACAGGACCTGCTGGTGTGATTAATCTCCTCATCAAAAATCTCTAGCAACATAATCAGTCTCTTAAGATGAGAGAGAACGAGCATTTTCTTCTCAAGTTCAGGATGAAAGGGCGTTTGCTGTCTTTAATCATAGCAAGAGGTGTAACTCTGAGGAGATTAAATAGTCATAAACTAGTAACTTTGAAGATGTCTGATAGTTATAAATACACTGTCCCATACAAAGCCTCCTTGTATAATCTTTTAATTGTCCTGTCCCTGCTTCTGAACGGTTGATCCTAATGCTTTGTAAAACCTCTTAAATATTTAACCCTGTTTTGGCAGTTCTACTAATTTTTCAGTTGTGCTGGATTCCAGGTACATATTTTTTGTGTGTAATCCCCATCTGTCATTTATGAGCTTTTTGTAAACTTACTTTTATATTTTTTCAGTCTGCTAAGTAAAGGACGACAGTCGAAAGGCCTCGCGGCACTCCAGTGTTTCTCCTTCCTTCGTGGATTTTGTTTAGATACATATATATATATATATATATATATATATATATATATATATATATATATATATATATATATATATAAAGGATATATATAATTGCTACTTTTAATATATATATATATATAATATATATTGATATATATATATAAATGTGTGCATATGCATATAAAATTTGCTAAATATAGCAATCTAATTACAACTGATTTTTCAAGTGAAATGAACGATCTCACATAGAAAGCAGGCGCAAAGAAACTCGAAAAAGAACACGTCGTCAGCACAGAATTTCCAATTCTGATCACTTTTTCCTTGCACCAGTTGAATGACTTTACGTTTGGCTTCTCCTGCTCGCTTTTCTATCATTAAAAAAAATGGGAAAATTATATTTAAAAAAAAAAAACAGTAAAAAATGCGCCGAAGTTTCTACGGTGCAATCGAGCTTTCTGTACAGCCGCTACAGCTTATAATCAAGGCCACCGAAAATATATCTATCTTTCGGTGGTCTCGGTGTAATGCTGTATGAGCCGCTGCCCATGAAACTTTAATCACAGCCCGTGATAACCTGTCCTATATCGTTGCCAGAAGCACGATTATGGCTAACTTTAACCTTAAATAAAATATAAACTACTGAGGCTAGAGGGCTCTAATTTGCTATGTCTGATGATTGGAAAGGGGATGATCAACATACCAATTTGCAGCCCTCTAGCCTCAGCAGCTTTTAAGATCAGAGGACGGGCAGACAAACAGCCAAATCAACAGTTTTCTTTTACAGAAAACTCAAAATGGAATGAAAATCTCTCAGGCAAATCCTTGATAAAGGGGAAATACAATATGCAGCTTCTTAGAAAAAGGAATAATGAATAAAGCTTATGAACTGAACTGATTATAAAATTTAGGCCAAAGGTCATTCAGCGCTGAAACGGAAATTGACAGTAAAAAGGTTTGAAAGGTGTAACAGGAGGAAAACCTCAAAGCAGTTACACTATGAATCACCTGTTAGGAGAGGGTTGAGGAAAGTAAGACGGAAGAAAGAGAATGTGAAAGGAGGTAAGGTAAAAGGAACGAAAGGGGTTGCAGCTAGGGAGGAATAAACCTTACGGAAGAACAGTATTGCGCAAAGTATTGGGGCCTTTCCATAATATCGGCTGGTTTGCTCGGAAAGGTCAAGAGATTCCCCCCTGACGAAGTATTCGGCGTTTTTCCAACAACGAGGGTCTTTCCAATTTGCAGTCGAGGTCGTAAGAGTTCATTCTCGTTTACAGACTACGAATTTTTGTATGAATCTATGTACGGTTCAAGAACTGCATAAATAACCTTTTACTGTACATAGAGATATTATTTATACAAGCGAGTGGTCCACTGTTACATAGGGAGTAAAGTCATATAGGCCTATATATATACTGTGTATATATATATATATATATATATATATATATATATATATATATATATATGTGTGTGTGTGTGTGTGTGTGTGTGTGTGTGTGTGTGTATATGTGTGTGTGTGTGTGTGTACACTCACACTCTCCGGTGCCTCCTACCTCTCTCGTTCACCGGAGCCGAGTTCAAGTGGCGGAAAATGAGAATCTGGTTGCCGTAGACTGGCAAGACAAGAGAAGTTATTAAATGAGACGACAAAATTAATTGTTCTTCTACACTCTGTTAAAGTGAGGCTCTGGGAACAATGTGCGCTTTAATAACCTGCCCCGACGCCATTCCTATAAATACAAAAGACAGACTGGCACACTGATTCAAAGACAATTGTACAGACACTGCTGATTCAAAGACATAACTGTACAGAACAGAACTAGATGACTGCAGAACTGGCTGGCTGGCTGGCTGAGTGTATAAGTGTGCATGTGCCTTTTGAGGGGAGTAGGCCAATGGGTCAGAGAGAGAGAGAGAGAGAGAGAGAGAGAGAGAGAGAGAGAGAGAGAGAGAGTGGGTGGAGATATAGAGAGGAGGCTGGATCTGGAACCCGGAAAAGGCTGTTTTTCTTCGGCCGTCAACGAGACCGATGCGCCTGAATGTTGTGTCTCCCAGAGCGAGGGGGAATGAAGAGGAACCCAGAGCCCAGAGCCCAGAGCCCCGTGGACTAAACACCAGCAACAGGTTGTCAAGGCAGAACAGCAGCGAATAGGGACCGGTAAACTTTGAACTGTATGAGCATCTCACCTTTAGGACGCCCCTCCCTCCCTCCTCCTCTCACTCCTCCAACTCTCCGACTTCCTCCGCCATCTCCTCCTCCTCCTCCTCCGCATCTGTCCTCCCCCAAGGAAGCAAGCCACCCATCTACCTATCCACTGGACCTTTTATAGCCTCAGCAATTTCAGCTCGCCACCATTCTCTCTCTCCCCGGCAGGGCCTTCCTCTCTCTCTCTCTCTCTCTCCCTCTCTCTCTCTCTCGGCATGTCTCCCCTTCCTCTCCCTTACCTCTCCACCTCCGGATCCCCCCCCCCACAACTACATCCCCTTCCTTCCTCCAGCCAGTCTAACATGCATCTCCGTACGGCCATCATCCAGGGGTATTTAAGCCACGATGCTTTTCCATTTCAGTGAAACTTTACCTCCATTTTCAAACAGAAGATATGTTTTTGTCTGTTCGTCGCCCCGGTCTTCTCTTAAATGCAATAAAATGGGTCTGAATCCAGTAACTTCTAATGGGTTATGTGACACACACACATATTATATATATATATTTATATATTACTAAAAGGACCTCATTCAAACTGGATGTAGATACCATCCAGTTTGAATGAGGTCCTTTTAGTAATTCTACCAATGCGCAGAACAATTGTGTATGTGATAAAGTTAAATATATTTATATATTTATATATATATATATATATATATATATATATATATATATATATATATATATATATATATATATTTATATATATTTATATATATATATGTATATATATATATATTTATATATGTATATATTATATATATATATATATATATATTGATATATATATTTTATATATATTTATATATATTTATATATTTTATTTATGTATATATACTGTATATATACACACACACACACACACTGTGCGCCATCGTTCAAGACAAAAAAAAAAAAAAAAGAGCAGCAGCAATTAACTCTAAGACATCAAAGATTAAAAAAAAACATACCTGTGTCTCGCTGGGATAAAACTATAGGGCCATTCATTCTCATAGTCTACTAAAATGCAGCGAGTTAATGGAGCAGCAAGAGTGATGGTCTTGAGGAAGGTTTCTAGCAAATATCACTCGACAAAGTCGACAAGTATCCGGTATCCACTGTGCAAAGTTTGGGAGTTTCATTAAAACTGAGAACTCGATACTATGATTAAAGCCTGATGGGTGCCATACGTCACTTTTTTGTTTTGGAGACTTTTGTGACGGGAAAATTAGATTATGAAAAAAATACAAGAAAATATAAGATGTTTCATATTCATATAGTATGAATTTTCAGGTTAAACAACGTATTGCCAACGTTTTCAAGCCTATGTCAGTGACATTCCTTCCGGTGATAGATAGTTTCGATATTTGCAAAAAAATATCGTATCTGGAATGGAATGGACTATAGAATTTAGGCCACAGGCCAAGCGCTGGGACCTATGAGGTCATTCAGCGCTGAAAGGGAAACTGAGAGGGAAATTGAGAGTAGAAAAGTTTGAAAGGTGTAACAGGAGGAAAATCTCGTAGCTGCACTATGAAACATTTGTTAGGAGAGGGTGAATATCAAGATGGAGGAGAGAGATTAGGAATGGAGATACGGTTAAAGGAACGAAAGGGGTCGCAGCTAGGGGCCGAAGGGACGCTGCAAAGAACCTCCAGTGAATGCCTACAATGCACCGAATATCGTATCTGGGCTTATTTGTCGGCCAATCACAAAACTTATATTCTTTGGAAGATGCGATTCCAAAGTTATTACAAACGAATCAACCAACATTTTTACCGTTTTCAGTTGATTTCAACTTCCTACCCAACCAGAGGAGCTTAAGCTCCTGAGAGAGAGAGAGAGAGAGAGAGAGAGAGAGAGAGAGAGAGAGAGAGAGAGAGAGAGAGAGTTGCCGAAACCTTATACACTGAATAAAGATGGATCTTGTAAGACTTTCCACTACAGATGATCATATACCGGTAAAGCGTCCAAAATGAACAGGCTTAGATTTCCAGCTGATGCCAGCCTGCCCTCTCAAACTAATGAAATAAGTTGTACAATTTGTCTTCGTGCTGCAACAATCGGAACTCGATAAGGATCCGACGGTCGGAGATGTTGAAGAGGCGTAACAAAGCGACCAATTTGCCTGGGGAGTATGAATTAGATGAATTCTCTCCCTTCTTAGTTATGAAATTGAATATAGAATTTAGGCCAAAGGCCAAGCACCGGGACCTATGAGGTCATTCAGTGCTGAAACGGAAATTGACAGTAAGAAGGTCTGAAAGGTGTAACAGGAGGAAAACCTCAAAGCAGTTGCACTATGGATCGATTGTTAGGAGACGGTTGAGGAAAGTAAGATGGAATTTATGAGAGAGAGAGAGAGAGAGAGAGAGAGAGAGAGAGAGAGAGAGAGATCCTCTTATGCAAGTTAGGAAAATTCAGGCTTGCTCTTTATGTAGTTAAACCCCGAACAAATCTCCCTGCGAGCAGAAAATGTTTCATGACACACCTACCAAATCACAAACATCTACTGTGATTTCTTTTAGCACATGTGATGGAAAGGATTGGTAATTTATTGATAAAGATATTCATCGTCCTAACAAAATTGTCATAGATGAGATTTAAACGATCAATTTTATAAAAAAAAAAAAGTAAAAAATGTGCCGAAGTTTCTTCGGCGCAATTGAGTTTTCTGTCCGGTGGTGGTCTCAGCCGTGGCCCATGAAACTCTTAGCCGCGGCCCATGAAATTCAGCCACGGTACGGTGATGACATAAGTTGCTGGTACCTATAGCGCTGCCAGAAGTACGATTATGGCAAACTTTAACCTTAAATAAAATAAAAACTACTGTGGCTAGATGGTTGCAATTTGGTATGTTTGATGATTGGAGGGTGGGTGATCAACATACCAATTTGCAGCCCTCTAGCCTCAGCAGCTTTTAAGATCTGAGGGCGGACGGAAAAGTGCGGACGGTCAGACAAAGCCGGCACAACAGTTTTCTTTTAAAGAAAACCAAAAGCGAAGGAAAAGAATGGATGTGAGCTTGCAAGATGATTTTTCGCACTTTCATATTTTCTCTGATAAAAAGAATCACTTCCCATTAACCCAGATTTTAACTAAATCTGATCCTCGTCAAAAGTGGGTTATCGCCTTTAAATTCATCGACCATGAAATAAGACTTGGGGGAAAAAATAAAGAGGTAATTCGAGACACTCGGGGCCGTAATGACTTGAATGCTCTGCCGGAGAGATAATCACGGTTTCCCCATATTTACGCTAATGAGAAGTAACATTAGACAGGCCAAAAATGGGTGGCCTGGTTTCGCAAGACTCTCTCTCTCTCTCTCTCTCTCTCTCTCTCTCTCTCTCTCTCTCTCTCTCTCTCTCTCTCTCTCAGGATCTCGAGTCTTTCACACTAAAAGACCTGCGTTTACTTCCCAAGGATGCATGCAAGTGGGGTTGGGGCTGGGGGGTTTTAAGCCTTAACCAATATGCGAAGGATAATGTTTTTAAAAAGAAGAAAATTGTGCGAATTTGCCAATTCAGAGAACAAATAATTTATTTTTATAGTCAAGCAGCATATTGTCCATTTAGTTTCTTTTGTATACTGTGCTGTATTACTCTGCATACCTGTATTGTAAAATCTGATGAGAAAACTTAGAGATACTTATTTTTTTATTATTTCTTTTTAGAAATCTGCCAGCCAAGATGCACTTATTCAGACTTACTTCAATGAACACACTGTACAGGTGTCTGACTTCAATGAACACACTGTACAGGAGTCTGACTTCAATGAACACACTGTACAGGAGTCTGACTTCAATGAACACACTGTACAGGAGTCTGACTTCAATGAACACACTGTACAGGAGTCTGACTTCAATGAATACACTGTCCAGGAGTCTGACTTCAACCCACTGTACAGGAGTCTGACTTCAATGAACACACTGTACAGGAGTCTATCTGACTTCATTGAACACACTGTCCAGAAGTCTGACGTCAATGAACACACTGTACAGGAGTCTGACTTCAATGAACACACTGTCCAGAAGTCTGACTTCAGTGAACACAGTACAGGAGTCTGAAGTGCTAAAACAAAGAAGACTTTGTGATACTGATGCAAGTATCCTTGTATATGAACTTGTAACTCATACACAAATGTACTGTCACATATGAAAATTATTATGCAAAACGCTTAGAATATAACAGCATTCAAATATTGTCAATTTGATAATCTGGTAGTGAAAAATATTACTGTTAAAGAACATATTGGCACATATCTACTAATTTTGCCACCATCGAAAATGCCACCAATACTATTTCGAAGACTATATGACTTCAATCAGTGTTGGGAGTCTGAAGTATTTCGACTATTATTATTATTAAATATTATTATTAAAATAGTTTAACCAGACCACTAAGCTAATTAACAGCTCTCATAGGGCTGGCCCGAAGGATTAAAATGAAATGGAGAACCAGGTCTAAGCCGTGCACACGCTAAGCGCTGGGACTAAATGATGAATGCATAATGAAATTTTAAAAATAAATATGCAAAAAGGCATATGCTTCCACACTAGAACACACACACACATTAAATACATTTACTCAAGTTTCCATCTGTGCAATAAAATAAATAAAACATTAATGATAAAAATAAAAAAAACTGAAGAGTTTTAAAATTCGGATTTTTTTTTAAAGTATCTCGACTAATTTTTGAGTTATATCGCATGTAACAAATATTATTGGTTGATGAGCTTAGTCTAGAGTTCCAAGTAGTTTTGCATACCAGACTTGGATAGAAAGTTATGTATTTTGATGTACATGAGGATAAAATAATAATCACGAAAAAAACTGCGTTATAGAGTCTCTTAAACCAAAGCTTTGTGGCAGTTAAACCTTCACACTGATATAAAAAATTTAAGTTTGTTCAAAAATTTTATTCGCTAACGTCCAATATCTACTTTACCATAACATCCAGATCCTATAAAAGCTATATAATATATCGTTTTGGTAGTCTATAAAGAAACTCCGAGTCCCTATAAAAAAAAAAAGAATTCCGAGTCCCTATAAAATAAATAAGATGAAACAGTCTTTCCGCAATAAAAAAAATTCCCCCTTTTCACAGAGAACTTTACAGAAAACTGACTGACCGGGATAAAAGTTGGAGAGATGATTATACTTTTCTGGTATCCTCAAAAGGAAGAAGACCTAGAAAGATATTACTGCTTCCAAAGTAGAGAATAGGTTATATTCTGTTGAGGGATCTCAAAACTTCCAGAGAATTTCAGACCTAATGATTTGCGATACGAAAGATTTTTTTACAGAAGAGAGTCTATAGTGTATCTGGTTCGTCACACTTGTACCAATAAATGATGGTTAATATGAATGCCTGTCATTAACGAAGAAACCAGAAAGGACTCTTGAAATATAAAACTGAAGCGACAATAAAAACATGTGAAAAATGCGGCGCTATCGAGTTTTTTGTACAGCCGCTACAGCGTACAATTAAGGCCACCGAAAATAGATCTATCTTTAGGCGGTCTCGGTATAATGCTGTATGAGCCGCGGCTCATTAAACTTTAACCAAAGCCCAGTGGTGGCCTATCCTATATCGTTGCCAGAAGCACGATTATGGCTAAGCTGAACCTTAAATAAAATAAAAACTACTGAGGCTAGAGGGCTGCAATTTGGTATGTTTGGTGACTGGAGGGTGGATGATCAACATAGCAATTTGCATCACTCTAGCCTCAGTATTTTTTAAGATCTGTGGGCGGACAGAAACAATTTAAGAAGCCAGAGAAATATACCTCTAGAAATACAAGTCACGTCCACAGCATGGCGACGACTGGTGAATCAAAAGCATATGACGAAACAACATTTGGAAGTGACAGCTATATGCAGGTTAAAAAAAAAAAGAGGCCTAACAACAAACGCATGAAAATGAGAATTAACAAAAAGATGCTTCCTAAAATCAGGATAAAAAAATGAAAACTCTTCGTAAAGTGAATAGAGAAACCATTTGCGAGAATAAACAGATACACGGCCGTAACCCTGCGAAGCATAAAATGAAAAGAAAATGAAATTACAAAATGCGCGTAGGGTTTTAAATGCATGAATGACAGTAGCAACAATTTCGAATTCTATCAAAGAAATAGAGCGTCCGAATGCAATAAAATCGGAACGTACTCCCAACACAGGGGTCCATACTGGGGAAATGAATCCAATATATTTTCTCGATGGAACTCCATTTTTACAGTAACGCGGGAAACTCAACTTCGTTTACTTTAACCCTGCGAGAGATATTGCTGCAAGATGAACGACATTCCAAGCGACCAATAATAATCGAGTTCCCTCCTGGGTATTATATCTGGGCTACAGCAGCGTCGATTCCCATCCGAGTGACAGAAACGTAAGCTGCAAGCCCGCCATCGAGACACATTAAATTTAGAATTAATTGTCTCCTGCATCCGTCGTTTAATCTAGTTATCAGCCTTGTAACCAAGGAGGTCTGTGATACAGCCGAGAGAGAGAGAGAGAGAGAGAGAGAGAGAGAGAGAGAGAGAGAGAGAGAGAGAGAGAGAGAGAGGCTATCGACGCAAAAGCTAAGCCTGATTATAGCTCCGTCCCTTCACTACTGCGTTCTATCGATTATATATAGGTTGATTATTATAGCCAGTAACAAGACGTAGAGAAATATTCTTCATCCACGTGTCTTGCACACAGCCAGTCTCGGTATTTTAGTGCAAGACCACGGCGAATTTACCCAAACACTCACCTTAATGCTTCTGTTTAATTTTCAGTATTTTACAAAGTTCGTGCATTCGTTGTTGAAGTTTTATGCTGCCCTAAAACAAAAACTGCGGTATTTGCAAAATTTTTTCGAAACTGAGATATGCCACCTATTGGGCTCGTGAAACACTAATACACAAGTTACTGCAGTTTCAGAATGATTCTTCAATGCTTTCCGCGAGTGTTTAGGGGGTCCCATTTGCAGTATCTGAAAAATCAGAATGATTCTTCAATGCTTTCCACTAGTATTTAGTGGGTTCCATTTACAGTATCTGCAAAATCAGCAGTAGGACAAGGGAAAACTGCTGTATATACCATTTTTCTCAGTTCTGTATTTTTGCTGATACTGCAGTCTTAAATTTTAGGGGCAGTATGCTTCTCAGCAGTTGACATACTGTACACTTACTCAGTCGTTAGTTTGATTGAGAGATAATTAAGAGTACCACATCAATAGCCTACTCAAGTCCGCTCTACCAGTCTCCTTCTCAGGCATTAGTTACTGGTCAATAACTTCAAAGGATGGAACATGGACAGTGTCTCTCAAATCCGAAGAAAAAGTTATTATCAAAGTAATAATGTTCACTGCACACCCGCATGCATTAAAAAAAATGACATACAATTTCACTGGTTAGTGCCTACTCTACCACAGTTGTGACGCCAGTTTGAGTAGCTATAATCCATCAATCAATCAATCTCCACTCAGAGGTATCCTGCATAGTCAATTAGTTCAACTGGTTGAAACACTGTTGTTTTTTTTTTTTCAAATGTAAGTGACTGGTTGATATACGAGATTTTGGCAATTGGTCCAAGTCTAGAGGGAACTGAGTGGTTAGACAGCAAGACTGAGAGATCTAAATAACAAAAGAAATGAAACGCAAGGACTTGAAGGCGAAACTAGGGGAAAACTCCATAGTTAAAGATGCTGGAAAGCAAGACTGAAAACAGGATGCGCCTATAGCGCGCCATGTGAGGTCCGCTGACAGCACTGCCCCCCTTACCGGGACTCTGCTATACTTCCTTATCAAGGGTCAGCTAATGGCCAAATGTTCATGGGGTTGAAATATGAATGGCTGCTTGGAATCACGATACCTTTTAGCTGCCAAGTGCACCTAAGCTCTTGTGCATGAGAACCCAGTCACCTGCAGCGGTCCTTGTTGGCTCAGACCACAAGAACAGAGATGTACCTCTATGAAACCCAGGCATATTAACTATCGGCTGGAAAACTCAACTCACAAGGTGGAGCAGACCTCCTCTGGGATGACACTGGAAAAAAAAAGGGCACTTTTCATAGCGCTACCCAGCCCTTCAAGGTTGAAAAACTAGTTCACTTAAAAATAAACCTACTAATTTCTTCCCCCTTGCCTACTAGTATGAGTAAAAATGAAAGTTCTCTTCACTTCGAAATACATTCTTGTACAATAAATAATTCCAATAAGAATTGACATTTATATGTAGAATATAATTCAGCATTTTTATGAGTCTTAATAAGGTGTTAACTGTCAGAAGAGCCGCTGTCTCTGTCTTGAATAAATCAGCTGATCAAATTTCCCCAATCCCTTCATTCAACCTTACAAATGGGCATAAACATTACCACTCGTTCATACTCATTCTGCTTTCCTCTGATGATTCATGAGTTCTTTTTGGGTATAGGGCATTTACAACTCTTTTATTGTAGAATCTATAAATTTAGGTCTGAATATGTCACTTACTACAATAAATCAGAAACAATTCTTTCCACACAAGTGATCAGTCAATCCATTTTCATGTCACTGATGAATTCTGTAGTCCTTCGGACTCCCTCAAGAACTGTCATATACATTCGACACTCAACTCTGTGTATAAATGCCATGTTTTTGACTGAGTAAAATCATTAAAATCCTTCGTTTCTTGGTGATCCGTGCCCCCTGTACCCTGTAGTCTTAATTGATTCTCTCTCTCTCTCTCTCTCTCTCTCTCTCTCTCTCTCTCTCTCTCTCTCTCTCTCTCTGGTACTTAGCCATTACATTCAACCCTTGGCTTTCAAGTGGAACCTTTAGGTACGTCAACAGTCCTTCAACATGACAGATCTGATGGATCTCTTCCCTTATTTATAATGAATATTTGCTGTTTGACGACACAATGTCTTATTCCTCGGTCCCCCAGTATTGACTGTGTCTTGGCTGAACAGCTCATAACCTGTAACTTCTTGCATTTTGAAGGGTCGTTCCAAGAAATAGTCTTTGTTCGATGATAATGGCTATTTAAGTATTACAGTCTAGGAATTTGCGAATTTTACTTAGTAGTCTAAATCAGAAAATTACAAAGTCTTACTTCATCGCTCATACTCTTCAACAAGGATGAAAGGAATTTTAGCTTTACATTGATAAATCACATAAGCATTTGATGTTAACTATTTTTGAACGCGAGGGTTGCTCTGGCAACCTTGGACCCTCAGACCCTTCTAACCAGGCAGTATTTACTGAAGATACTTCCTGAGCACTTATGACTTTCGTTTTACCTTCCGTAGTACCACCAGCCAATTAACCCATACCCTCCTCAGCCCGTGTCACTGCCTCCTTGACCCCAGAGTGTGAGATGCTCTCTCTCTCTCTCTCTCTCTCTCTCTCTCTCTCTCTCTCTCTCTCTCTCTCTCTCTCTCTCTTTTAGGTCTATAGAAGAAAGTACTATTTCTAACCCTCACCTGTGTATATATATATATATATATATATATATATATATATATATATATATATATATATATATATATATATATATATATATAAATAAATCAATATATATACATATATTTATGTATATATATATATATATATATATATATATATATATATATATATATATATAATATAATACCGTGAAGGTTACAGAATGAAATCTAAAAAAATGGTATCATATTTTTGGACAAACAATTTATAATTGCACAATTATCCATTATGTTCTTATATAGAATACAGCAAAACAAACTGTGACCTAATTAGGTATTGTTGGACACCATTAATGAAATTCTTCCGCCAGCATTAATTAAGTGCAGAGTTATTTGCCCTGAATTGATCCCACGAAAAAAAAAAAGTTATCGATAAAACTGAGCCCATGAAAATGAACTTTGTTTATTTTCTTATAAATGTAATGTTCATCAAGCAAGATATTTCCTGCCAACAGACTGAAAACCTGAGTAACATAACGAAGAAAATCAATTGCAAATTCCTAATCAAAGCTCCCATCAACGAAATAAATACAAAATAAATAGGCGGCATCTAGAAAGGGAAGTCACTATGACTGACTGGTTGAATATAGAATTTAGGCCAAAGGCCACGCACTGGGACCTATGAGGTCATTCAGCTCTGAAACGGAAACTTACAGTAAAAACGCCTGAAAGGTGTAACAGGAGGAAAACCTCGCAGTTGCACCATGAATCAACTGTTAGGAGAGGGTGGAGAGTACGATGGAAGAAAGAGAATATGAAAGGAGGTACAGTAAACGGAACGAAAGGGGTTGCAGCTAGGGGCCTAAGGAAGGCACGCTGCAAAGAACCTTAAGTAATGCCTACAGTGCACCGCATGAGGCACTAACACCCTAAGGGGGAAGTCATTTTAAACTTCTCTCAAAATACAAACCAAGTACTTTTCCCCGAAGGAATTTAACCCCGAAAATATTCATGGGATATTAATTTACTGCCCATAAATAAATGTCTTGGGAGCTGAGGCAACAGCTGAAGCAACTGACGACGAACCTCTTGAATTAGCCTTTATTTGTATCTCTTATCTTCGTTAATATCATGCCATTAAGTACATGAAATTCATGTCTGTTTACTTGCCTCGCTAACATCATGTCATTAAGTACACGAAATTCATGTCTGTTCATTTGAACTTTAAACAAATTTATAAGGGATGTTGAATCCATATGATAACGTCCAAGTGTTCCCTATAACCTCCGGCATATTTCGAACACATATAAAAAAGGGAGATCTGCTTTTATTCTTCGGATAACAAACGCAGGAATTAGTTCAGGTTCGGCCTTTAAAATGTTTCTCTTACATATTCAAACGCAGGGGAACCAAAGCTATGGGGAACGTTTGTTTTGTAACGAGAGCAGTTTTAACGCGGAAACACAATGCAGCCAAAAATGGTTAAGCAAAATCCTCACATTAAATTTAAATAACGATTTAGATCAGTGGTCCTCAAATTTTTGGGTATCGTTACCCCGGCATCAGTGGTGTGATAGATCACCAATGCCCCTACCCATTCTCCATTGCCCGTACCCCATTCCTCTTCAGTTATGTGAAGTTATAACATAAAGGAAAGGAAAATATTGGAATGCTTCATTTCTAAAGCATTTTATGTGCAAGAAATTCATTTTACTTTTCCTCAAGTATTGAGAAATAAAGAATTTTAGATTTACTTCTGCATTATTTATTAATCAATTTATTCATTTATTTATTATTATTACTTATAAATAAATTTACTGATTTTCACTCCAAAGAACTATTACTTTTAGAAAGTGCTTCGTTACCCCCCAGAAACGTCTTCAGTACCCCCAGTTTGACAACCAATGATTTCCATTTACATATATCATCTGTTTCGGATAATCCTTACTCAAGAAATAGTCTCTGAAACAGTAAATAATTACATAAAAAGAGTCCAAAACAGCCTGTAGAAAATATTAATATATTAGATTCAAAAGTACATAATTTATATTCATAAATTATTAATATAAATCTATACCAAATACATATCCCATACTCATTAATACATAATTTATACCATTCTCAAAATACCCACATCCACTGACACGGCAGTTTCAATGAGCTTCTTAAGAAGAAAGTACCCTCGTTTGTTTCACTGACAACCCCTCCAGTCGCCCTACGGTGAGATTAATGAGTCTCAGAACCAACCGGTTTTACTTTTAAAGTTCCATTTGCAATTGGAATTCTCGCGGAAATGAAATGTACTAAAAGACGGGATCTCCATTTTTTGAAAGGCAGTTTTGGTGTCCAAACGATATTTTCTTTCCCCTTTACTTTTATTGCTGACTTCCTAAAAAGTAGGTGTTATGTAGAATTACAACACGACATTACACACACACACACACACACACACACATATATAATATATATATATATATATATATATATACATATATATATATATATATATATATATATATAAATAATGTTAATAACATTGCCCCATCTATAATATATATATATAGAGGAAATAACACAACCACCACAGCCTCGATATATATAGCTCCCTATATGCATATCAGTGACAGATAAGCTCTTCTTCTCCTGTTGTTAACCATAAAGCTCTCCTCCTATGAGGTTAACCATAAAGCTCTTCTTCTCCTGTGAGGAAATAAGCTCACAACCTGTGAGGCTAACCAGCTCTTCTTCTCCTGTGAGGTTCATAGCTCCTCTTCTCCTGTGAGGTTAACCATACAGCTCTTCTTCTCCTGTGAGGTTAACCATAAAGCTCTTCTTCTCCTGTGAGGTTAACCATAAAGCTCTTCTTCTCCTGTGAGGTTAACCATAAAGCTCTTCTTCTCCTGTGAGGTTAACCATAACCATATACATCACATTAGTCTATATACTTAGGACTGAAACCACAAAAGTAACAAAGCAGTAAGACCCAGCCATTGCTAACCAAGATATCCCAATGGTTTGGGAAACAGCTAAAATATATCCCATATCAAGAATCGCCTAGCAAAAGGTTGTGGACTCCTTTGGGGGATGATAAGCTTCTGAATGACCAATAAGCATCTTCTGAAGTCACTGGGAATTGAGTTTCAACACTGTAAGATATATAGAATGGACAATGATTGCAATCTCACCGCCCAGCATGATGTCAAAGCCACCAAATGGCCAGAGGCATTGCGTCCACAATCCGAAAACCAGACGCTGATATTACAAAAATAAAAACTATATATATATATATATATATATATATATATATATATATATATATATATATATATATATATATATATATAGAGAGAGAGAGAGAGAGAGAGAGAGAGAGAGAGAGAGACCCTTGAGGTTTTTCAAGTCATCGCTTCTGATGTATGAAGGACATTACCAGGTATTCTATATTGTACAGTGCTATTTCCAAAGGGAATGCATATTTTATTTATAAATGTTACTTAGCCCTCAGTCGGCTGTTAATTGCTTTTACTTCTTATTCGACTGGTTACTTACCTATTTAACAACTGCCATTTATGTTTAATCAGTCACATGAGGAAAGTTGTTATACATTTTTATGCTAACAAAGCTAAGATGAAAGCCGTGGTTAGTATTACTTTTAGTTTCCTGAAAAGAAAACTATTGTGCCGGCTTTGTCTGCCCGTCCGCACTTTTTTCTATCAGCACTTTTTCTGTCCGCCCTCAGATCTTAAAAACTATTGAGGCTACAGGGCTGCAAATTGGGATGTTGATCATCCACCCTCCAATCATCAAACATACCAAATTGCAGCCCTCTGGCCTCAGTAGATTTTATTTTATTTAAGGTTAAATTGAGCCATAATCGTGGTTCTGGCAACGATATAGGCCAGATCACCACCGGCCCGTGGTTAAAGTTTTATGGGGCACGGCTCATACAGCATTATACCGAGACCACCGAAAGATAGATCTATTTGCGGTGGCCTTGATTATACGCTGTAGCGGCTGTACATAAAACTCGATAGCGCCGATGAAACTTCGTCGCATTTTTTACCTGTTTTAAAAAGAAAGTGTGATTAATGTATTCATGGGTTTTAGACAAAAATATAATAAACCTCAAAATCAAAATTGAGTACAATAAATCATTGCATCGTTGCAAAGAAGGAACTACGCAAGCAATCTTCTCTAAAGACTTCTTATATTAGATATTTGGTCTTTTCTAATAATCAATACAAATTAAGAAAACCGATACATCCACTCGCCTGGGAGAGAAATGAATATTGCGAATTAAAAGAAATAGTATCAGTCCCTTCGTGAATTGTCTCTTGGAAGAAGTGCAATTTTTCCTTTACATTTTATTTACCGATTGCTTTGTTCAATCAACAAGGAGGCCAGGTTTGAATATTAAGTTCATTATTAGGTCTGAGAGGTGATTCCCACGTGACTGGCTCAGACAACAAGGCGAAGGGTTATAATCTTATTAAAACACACATCCACACTGAGCATGTATGTTGTTATAGGTAAAACAAGTAAAAAATGCGAATCGAGTATTCTGTAGAGCGCATAATCAAGGCCACCGAAAACAGATCTCGGTATAATGCTGTATGAGCCGCGGCCCAAGACTCTCAGCCAGTCGTTGTGGCCTGAGTTGTTGCGTTGTCAGAAGCACGATTATGGCTAAATTTAACCTTAAATAAAATAAAAACTACTGAGGCTAGAGGGTTACAATTTGGTATGTTTGATGATTGGAGGGTGGATGATCAACATACCAGTTTGCAGCCCTCTAGCCTCAGGAGTTTTTAAGGCTTGAGGGTGGACAGAAAAATGCGGACGGACAGACAAAGCCGGCAACAAGATTTTCTTTTCAGAAAATAAAAGGTCCGTTTTAAAGACATCCTTTATTCTCTACAAAATCGGTTTTTTTAACTGTAATTGCTTACACGTGTAGACTGTAATTCGTCAACACGTGTTTTGTTAATGTATGTACTAGTCCAAATGCAATAATATATAGCAATACCGTTTTAAAAAGACAGCAGAAGTCGATGATTATGTATTTTCATTGCATTCTGTGATGTATCCTTATTATTACCAATATATTTTCTAGTACACGAAAAGAAATATAAAAAGGCAGTGGCCATTACGAGAACAAGAACGGGAATAATAATATATCAATAATTTACTACAATCAATTGAACACATTTAACTTAAAGGATGCCTTAACATTAAATTTCACAAAAACATATAATAACTATTTATAACTGTCAGGTATTATTATTTGTACTGGATGCGCGATAACCTAGACAAATCGAATTACAGGAACGGTTGAAAAGCATGAGATGTTTGTGCGTCATATCTTACAAATAAATCTAATTCCATCAAGAAGCGTTTTTTCAAAAAATGAATGGAAAGCTGGGAGAATGACTTCAGACCATACACCACTCATAGCAACGAACAGGGGGCCACTGTCCATATTAATTGCATCAGCTACCGTAGTCAGGAACTCAGATGAACCTGTCGAACAAAAATAGGGTTGGTCCTGACACAGACGGATATATACTTTTCCACCCTCGATTCTCTCATTACGACACCCTTCGTAAAACTGGACTGCTACGATAAAGTGAGGTACCTTTAGGAAGGGAATGGAATATAGAATTTAGGCCAAAGGCCAACCACTGGGACCCATGAAACCTTAACCACGGCCCGGTGGTGGCCTACCCTATATAGCTGCCAGAAGTACGATTATGGCTAATTTTAACCTTTAAATAAAATAAATAATTAATGAGGCTAGAGGGCTGCAATTTGGTATATTCGATGATTGGGGGGTGGACGATTACGATACCAATTTGCAGCCCTCTTGCCTCAGTAGTCTTTAAGATCTGTGGACGGACAGAAAAAGTGCGGATAGAATAAAGTGCGGACGGACAGGCAAAGCCAGCACAATAGTTTTCTTTTACAGAAAACTAAAAGTGAATGATATTCACAAGCCGCTCAAGTTTCAACGGTTTGTTTAAGAGAGCATCGACCAGGTGGCTACCGACTACAGAACAATACAGATACTATCGAAAATGTACCTCTGTTTATCTTAACAAAAAGAGTTGTACCTCATCGTCTTCTAAAAGATGATTTAATTATCTTCTGAGGGAATGGATATTGAACTAAAATTGCTCAAAGACAATTCCTCGTTCCACCATCTCCCTCGTTTGCATAATTTGTATCGAGCTGGCTGGAAAAACAGTGCATCGGCTGCTATGTCATATCGATCTTCTAGAGGAACAAAGATCCCAGAGGTACTATGGAGATAAGATAACTATTGTTCGGCAGAAAGATGTACCTAAGTTTGCCAAGCTCTTCAGACCTCACCATTTCTTGTAACATAGATTTGGAATATTAGGTTGAGGTCAAAAGACAAGCACTGCGACCTATGAGGTCATTCAGCGCTGGAAAGGAAATTGAGATTAGGTAGGTTTGAAAGGTGTAACAGGAGGAAAACCTCAAAGCAGTTGCGCTTTGAAATAATTGTTAGGAGAGAGTGGATAGCAAGATGGAAGAAAGATAATATGAATGGAGGTTCAGTAAAAGGAATGAAAGGGGTTGCAGCTGGGGGCCGAAGGGACGCTGCAAAGAAGCTGACCATTTCTTGTGTTACTGAAGAAATTAATAACTGAAATGAAGAAATTAACGAATAAGAGACAGACCTAGGAAGAGAAATTCCCTGGGGACAGTGAAAATGCACCAGTCAATACTGCAAGCATTGTTAAGGGGTGTTTGCAGTGTCCCTTGGCTGCACCCACCTTCTCTGCCCTAAAATGGAAGACCGCAAGACCTGCAAAAATACAAAGCTGAGAAAAATGGTAGATGCTCCCTTGCCTTATTACTGATTTCGCAGGTACTGCAAACGGTACCCCCTAAACAAAGCACTGAAGAATCATTCTGAAACTGCAGTAACTTGTGTATTAGTGTTTCACGAGCCCAATGGGTAGCATATCTCAATGTCGAACATTTTGCAGATACTGCAGTTTTCCATTTTAGGGTAGTTTTAGCCTTCTACTTTACTGTCATTCCCACTACCCTCCTTCCATCTCGCTGTCTTGTATACGCCAATTTGATAAGGTATTTCCTTTTCACTGTGAGTCGTGAACCTACACTTACATAGAAAAAGTATGGTTGTTAAATTTCAGTTTAGAGTATTGAGAAATAGGCTGAATATGAGGAGTTACAAGGGTTGGAAGACTGGGAAAATGCATAGGTACAAGTATGTTAATAAGAAGTTAAGTATACCTTAGTTTAACCAGACCACTGAGCTGATTAACAGCTTTCCTAAGCCTGGCCCGAAGGATTAGATTTATTTTACGCGGCTAAGAACCAATTGGTTACCTAGCAACGGGACCTACAGCTTACTGTGGAATCCGAACCACATTATAACAAGAAATGAATTTCTATCACCAGAAGTGAATTTCTATAATTCTTCATTGGCCGGTCGGAGAATCGAACGCGAGTCCAGCAGAGTGCTAGCAGAGAATGATACCAACCCGTCCAATGAGGAACTGTATGTTAATAAGGAAGTAAATATTTAAATATTAAAAAGGGAGAACAGAGGATGGAAGATGTTCAAAAGAAGAACACTTTGTATAATTTGGAAGAGTGACGAAAGTGTTAGATTGATGGGAAAAAAAACAAGTGTTGGAACAGAAAGGCCTTAGGGTCCGCTAAGTGCGAAAGTTTACAATGCAGAAGTGGGATGTGCAGTCTGGTAGCAGGGTTGGCATATTACAAATGGGCTTTCTCTGAAAGTGGTTGACGTCGCTGGTGTTCAAAGTGTTTTTATAAATAACAAAGTCCAAAATGCAACACATTCCTTCACTCCATTTATCTCATTTTTATTGGCATCTTTTACTTACAGGGAATTCTGTTCTAATTTGAATTTTTCGTGAATCTACAAACACCCACTTTTAAATGTGAATCTAAATGCGTATGCTCATATACAAACGGGCCTTTGTTTCCAGATATATATAACTCACCTTTGGGCTCAATCGCACGTATATGAACGTGTGCGGGCAGAAATACGTGTCAGCTTATTCAAACTTCTACCTGCATACGTGTCCACTAAATAGCAAGCCAAACGCCGCGAGCCTCTAAAAGTGGCATAACTTTTTTTTCATCTGGATATTTATTAATATCGAACTTCCGCAAAACTTCGTTATTTACTCTTTTATCCGGAGTCTTTGTCTGTAGTGACGTCACAAAGGGGAGGCTCTTTTAAACAATACGACAACAATTCTCTTTATACTCCAGGGCCTCTGTCGCAGCGGAGTTTTTTGTTTCGACCTTTTATTATGGAACAAAAAAAGCGGGTAATTGTTTTGTTAGCTTTGCTGCAAACAAAGACAGTTACACTGACGGTGCTCTGTCTGATACACCTACTGATACTAGTTTATAAACAGATACATACACACATTATACATTCATACATACATACATATACAGATATATATATATATATATATATATATATATATATATATATATATATATATATATATATATATATATATAATATATAAATATATATATTAATATATAATTTATAATATTTTATATGCAAGAAATTAAATTTACTTTAAAAGTGTTGGAAACTTAATTTCTAATGCATTTTATATGACAAAAATTAAAATTTACATTTTACTCAAGTTTCAAGATTTAGAATTTAGACTTTAGACATTATTCCCTTGACAAAATTATAAAATTAAATATATGGTTATATATTTATTACAAATCAAAATTAAATATACATATATATATATATATATATACATATATACATATATATAATTATATATACGTAATGTTTCTACAAAGGAATACAATATTTCAAATTCAGAAAAGTACAATATTTGTAGCAGCTACAATAATACTTTCAGCATTTCGCCTCTTTTACGCAATTGTCCAATTGTCGTTTATCAATAACAGCTCCTTGCATAACACTATTCTTCTCCAGGCTACCACCATAACCTAATTCTGAAGCTGGCACAAAAGGAAAAAACCTCATTTGAAGCTGACACAAAAAGGAAAAGAATAATAGCGCATCGACCCTGATAACTTAATGACATTACCCATCTCGAGACACACACACATACACACACACAAACACACACACACACTCAAAATGATAAATTGACAACTCAAAACGAATTATTATTGATGGTGACTAGTTCACCAAAGGAATCTGTGGTGGCATTGTCACATTGGCCCATAGTGCTTCTTTCCTTTATCTATTTCTTTTTATTTTTTATGCCCTATCATCTACGTGCCTATTCGTCTCAAATTTATAACAAATTTCACCATTCTTATCGAGCACGCTGTAAAGCAGTGGTTCTCAAGCTTCTCAAACTGGGGTAGTTACCTCCGGTGGGGGTAATGCAGACGTTTCTGAGGGGTAACGAAGCACTTTCTAAATTTTATTTTCTATTAATTACCAAAGAAATAATGCTTTCATTCAAACTTGTAATACAAGGAGCAATGCTTTAATTTTAATTTTTCGTCAAAGGAATAATGCCTAAAATGTAAATTCCTTACTTCTTAAGACTTGATTAAAAGGAAAATTAATTTCTTGCATATAAAATGCTTTAGAAATTACGCATTCCAATACGTCTCTTCCCTTTATGTTATAATTTCACATAACTGAAGAGGAATGCGGTAAGGTAAAACGTTGCCGTAAAGTGTGAATGGTGATTTCTTTAGAAATTGCTGATATATTTTAATATTCATGGAAAATATGAGGAGAATATTTGGGCATAGTATCGAGCTACAACGAGGAAATATAATAATAATAATAATAATAATAATAATAATAATAATAATAATAATAATATTATACAGGGTGCCTACCGAAGATTACTGGGGTCCTTTCCAAATAGTTCTCAACCTTTAACTCGTCTCTCAAAAGATGGAATTGTCACGGAATCTAGACTAGAACAAAAAGACAAAAAAAAAAAAGGGGGGGGCTTAGTTCAACTCCTTGCTCGAGTTTCCAGTCGTCTTAATGGGAGATGGTTCTAAATCCTTACCAATATAATGATGCAATGCTTTCGGTGCAAATTGTTTTAAAATATTTGTATATCGCGAACATGAGAGGTCATTGAGGTTATTGATGTATACTGCACCAAAATGAAAAACTGCAGTATCTGCAAAATTTTCGAAACTGAGATGTGCCACCTATTGGGCTCGTGAAACACTAATGCACAAGTTACTGCAGTTTCAGAATGATTCTTCAATGCTTTCCACGAGTATTTATGGGGTCCCATTTGCAGTGTCTGCAAAATCAGTAGTAAGGCAAGGGAGTACCTACCATTTTTCTGTTTTGCATTTTTGCAGATACTGCAGTCTTCCATTTTAGGGCAGTATATATAAGTGAACCACTTCATCAAATAGACTACGGGCTCGAACGTAAAACCATATTATTGGAAAAATTGTTGATACTGAACAACTGATGCACCTCAAAAAAAAAAAAAAAAACTTTGGAACGAGTTAAACATGCGCAAACCAGACGATCATACACATATAATACTGCCCATGCGAAAGTTGCCTATTGCATAACCGTAACAAACAGACAAATTCCCAGTCCAACGCATTGATAGTTTACCAAACTAATGCCAAGACTTCCGACATAATGATAGGCAGGTGCTATAAACATTAATTAGAGCTTAATCTGTGATATTCTGCCTCATACTTTTGGCATATCGGTGCCTGGGTATGCTGAGATTTGTAAGAAGAAGAAGAAGAAGAAGAAGAAGAAGAAGAAGAAGAAGAAGAAGAGAGAGAGAGAGAGAGAGAGAGAGAGAGAGAGACTTTGAGCATATCGGTGCCTATGCTAAGATTTGGCATATCGGTGAGAGAGAGATGCTAAGATTTGTAAAAGAGAGAGAGAGAGAGAGAGAGAACGTAACGAAAATTTTTAATGATAAATATACTTCGACAAAGAAAATAATTTTCATATCGCTAAGACAATTCAACAGATTTTCTAAAATACGGACATTTTGAATACTGAGTTATATCTGACCTTATTTACAATTCATAGAGAATTTTCGATTTCCTCGTCTACATTCCAGATTCTCAGGTCACTCACTCAGTTGTAAGTCACACCTAGAAATCTACAGATCCTGGAATCTACCTAACGAGAAGTACTTCAAAATGGAAACCAAGCTAAATTTATACTGGAATCATACTTAGAAAAGTTTAGCTGCATTAGTTTTTTATTTAATAATTTCTGTTCCATAATTACTCAATTTGCCATAGCGAATAAAAATAGGCTGCTGTCTAAAATACATCACAGGTAATTTTTTTAATATATGATGCATTTTGAAAGTCTTTTTTGAATGTCCATGTCATTTTTTATTTACAAGGTTAATTGGGCGGCTGTTTGTACTTGCATTGGTTACCAAGTAAACGATACCTTTTCAGCTTTCTCAATATTCACTTACGTTAATAATCTATAGTTTAGGGTATGGATTGGGTGCCTTGCTCTTATATAATGTTTATTATATATTTTTAAAAGTAATTCGTTGATTTTTCCACCGTTCATACATATTTTTGGCTCATTAAAAAAGTCAAATTGCTTTGAAAATCACCCGAAACTTCTATATTATACTTGAAAATCAATTTCTCTCTCTCTGATTATACTCTCAATGAGCTCTCTCTCTCTCTCTCTCTATATATATATATATATATATATATATATATATATATATATATATATATATATATATAGAATGAATGTATATATATATATATATACACATATATATGTGTGTATATATTATGTGTATATATATATATATATATATATATATATATATATATATATATATAAACATATATATATATATATACAAACAGCCTACTTATTTTGTTGTTCACTGGGTGAAATTTTGGTTAAAAAAGTCCACCATCAATATAAATAGCAATAATCAAACTTCAGTAGATTTGACTTGCTATTATTTACCTGCTTTAATGTTGAGGTCACGGAACGTAAGTTAAACTACATGGTCACTGTGTGCATTTTTTATACAATTTTTCATTCAAGGCAAAAATGTTATTCAGATTAAATTTTTACATTTCTCAAACTGTATCTGTAAAGCCATAATTGACATGAAAAAAATCTTATAAAGTCTTAATCTGACATACATACTTCAACATTTGAACAATGCCGAGAACGTACTAAATAGTATAGTTTACGATGAAAAAGGATAGACCCTCTCATAGAAAACTGTGACTCTGCTTCAATGAGAGAAAATGGGTTACATAGGTAACTAAAACGTATTGCTGACAGCAGGCCATTCAAACCTCGATAAAAAACTTGGTAACTGATCCACCGAAACGCTCTTTTTTATTTCTTTCTTACTTTTTGCTGTCTTCTGTTTGTCTTTAAGATACTTACACTTTACTTACTTTGTTTACTTTGTTTTGTTTTACGGACAGCCCTCCACAGGGATGATTCCCTCTCGGGCGGGCCCTTGTACTTTTTCAAAAGGTGCTTCTTATATTTTATAATAATAGTCTTTTAGTGTTTTCTCGTCTGTATCATTGCTCCTGCAGAATAGGAGAGTCTTTAATTAACTTTTAAATTTGCTTTCTCCTTGTGTGATCTTCACTTCAAGCGATTAATAGAACCATGACGCTTCTAAGAAGTAGAAGTAAGAAGTAAAGTTGTATTTTCTTAAAAACAGCTACGATTTAAAAGAAAGTTATTCAAGACAACTATATGCTAGAATGTGAGGCCGTTTGTAAATGTAACAAACAAATTCACGCGTGCTCATCTAAATTTTACCCAGGACCTCAGAATTACGTAAGAATTATGTTAGGCTCTCACAATTCTATACGAATTGGTATCGACATCTTAGTTTTATGAGCAATAACCCCCAAAGTCATTTTTAGAAAACTACAATGGTCTCCATGCCGCGTTATAGATTTAAAGTATTGTAAAGTAAAAAAAAAATAAATAAATAAAAACCATTCTCCATTACACATAACAGACAATAAATGAAAAACCTTCCCCACTGGACGTAACAGATACTCAATTAAGGAATAGGCACATACTAAAAAGTTAATGGATAATGTAAAATAGAAGATTTTCATGAAGGTTGCGAATTTCTCCTTTGTAAAAGGAGAAATTATATACCTGTGTAAGACATGGATACATCATTTAACAACATGCCAATCTCTCTTAACTTTCTCTCTCTTTCTGACTGTAAGACATTGCTATTATTAAGGAATTCTCTTATGTTACTACGCAGATAAAAGGAAATGACAGATGGTTAACGTCATTACCAGGCGGAAAATGACTGTAATAACCGCTTATTAACTACTAATCGCACGAGAGTTGAGATTTGACATTAGAAAACGTGTGCTTACCACCCTCATACTCTGATCAGATATGGCAATTACACGATTTGCGAACAATCCGTAGCATAAGATCAAAATAAAATGTTAGTTTTACGGAAGAATATCTCCTAGTGAAATATGCATAACTAAAACACACAAATGTTTAAATAATTCATATCTCGATTTCCTCAATGGTCACTGAAGTTTAAATGAACTCTAATTCCTAGTTTAGGTCTTGTAGTAAGGTTCCATATCAGTACATAAACATAAATATAAACTGAACAATCAACCAATGATTAGACAGCACACACAAACACAAAATCAAAAACCTGTCCAAATTCGGAGGGTGTACTTTAACCCGTTGCAGTGAAATACATATGCTACATAACACTTACCTCTCCAGAATCCTCTTTGTGCATAGACACCACTTGAACTGTGTCATCTTTTTCCACCTTCCAACTGGAGTCCCCCTCACAACCGGTGCTGTTATACATGGTTATTTTCAGAGTAGTTTCTCTCTGTCACTAACTGTCTTCTTCTTTTTTTTTCTTCGACCAGTTCCACAGTGAGTCTGCAATATTTTTTTTTTCAAGAGGATGGTAACAAAGTAATCTTGAAGATGCACTTTTTCAAAGCTTGCTTTATTTATTTATTTTTTTTTTTGTTCTGTTGTTCCTTTGTTCCTGGAACGCAGTCGCTTGTATCACAGAAGAAAGTTATTATGTACTGGAGGAGAACTTACCGCATGTCCTTTGGCACTTGAGATGTAGAGTGGGTTTTTGCTTCCACTGGACATCCAACACAGACACTTTGAACTTTTTGGTATCACAGTCAAGTTCTATTTACAAAAGATTGGTGCTACTAGATTGACCCGTCACTTCATTTTGTTTGGCATTCATTCATACGCTTTCACTCCAAAAAAAAGAAGTTCTCGCCAGGTTCCAACGGCGGCCGAAATGTTCACATTTCACTCAGGTGAAAAGCGCGCGAACAAATACTGGAAAATGTCTACATCTGGATGATTTTCGTTTCTTAATCATTTCTGCTAATTCTAAGGTTTTGGGATATGTTAAGACCCGTCTGAGGTACTCAGGCAGAGCAAGACATCCTGCGGGAGCGACGTCATTCGTCAGGCGTTTGCATATTTCGATTACGACAAAAAGACATTCCTGGAAGATCCCCTCGGTTTCGATGCGGGGCAGCACATGAGAACCTTCTTGGAAAGCGCGTAGCAGCTGCCTCCTCCACTGAAGCTTTCCGTCGAGAGGTTTTCCATCACTGTTATAGCGGTGTAACACCAAAATGCACAATGAAGACTGAACAAGGATGGATCAGTTCGTTCAGGTCATCGAGTTCCGCTATGTCATGGTAAGCACTCCATCACTGGTCTTTTAAAACGTAAAATTATATTAGACTGGTTTTTATGCAAAATAACAACATAATGCTCACAAGACGTTTCTAAAGCCTTTCTGTCACAATCAACACTGAACAGTTATTCCATAGTGTCTGCACAGATGTGTCCTTAAAGGGAAACAGGAATAATAAGTGATTTGCATGTTACAAAACAGGATACCAATATTGAAAGTCAGTGGACGAGGAATAAACGAAGTTGCTAAATACATCATTTCAAAAAAAAAACTGTAAGAGGCTGAAGTGACAAAACAACAACCAAACAAAAACAAGAGCTTCAGTAGGAAATGAAACGAAATTAACATAGAATTTAGGCCAAAGGCCAAGCACCGGGACCTAAGAGGTCATTCAGTGCTGAAACGGAAACCGGCAGTAAAAGGTCTGAAAGGTGTAACAGGAGGAAAACCTCAAAGCAGTTGCACTATGAATCAATTGTTAGGAGAGGGTGGAAAGTAAGATGAAGGAAAGAGAATACGAAAGGAGGTACAGTAAAAGGAACGAAAGGGGTTGCAGCTAGGGGCCTAAGGAAGGCACGCTGCAAAGAACCTTAAGTAATGCCTACAGTGTACCGCCTGAGGTGCACTGACAGACACTACCACTCTACGGGGAATAAATCCTGGATGACTGGGTAATTTTCAGTATTATGAGAAGTCATGAAATTGCATATGTTATAATTACATGGAAATGAAATATGAGGTAATCATATTTTACAAAGTAAAGGCCAACGGAACTGAAAATGGTACCAGTTAAACTCATGACAATGATTTACTGTGGTATAATGACATGAATGCATTGCATTAGACTGAATTTCTCTCACTAAAACGTTTCTACTAAAATTTTTACTCATTGTTTTCTTAAATGGGCATTTTGAAAATGGTGTCAGATCAGTTATATATATATATATATATATATATATATATATATATATATATATATATATATATATATATATATATATATATATATATATATATATATATATATATATATAAATATATATATATTTATCATATATATATATACAGTATATACATGTATACATGTGTCTATATGTGTATATGTATGTATATATATATATATATATATATATATATATATATATATATATATATATATATATATATATATATATATATATATATATATATATATATATATATATATATATATATATATATATATATATATATATCTCGCTGACAGATCAGATGATAATTATGTATAATATAACCTCGGTGCACGAAGAAGCTGACCAATCTTATAACATTTATGAATATAATCAGCACCTTTTCCAGGGAGGAATAGCTTATCGCTCCTCGATTACCGCACCTGCTGTGATGAGCACTTCACAGCAGCTGGCCCGACGTGCAGCCTCCCTCCCTCACTCCCTCCGCAAAATCCGGCGGTCCAAGAGATTTTAACACAATTAGTATCCCCTTACCGCAAAGCAAAACAGTGACCAGCCTTATAACTGAGCTGCTATTAAAGGTTTTAATCCAACAATCCACGACCATTTCGAAGATAAATCCTCATTGGAAAAACCCTCATTATTGACGGCAGACAATTCCTCCTCCTCCTCCTCCTCCTCCTCTGCTCCCCTTAGTGCTCGTCCCTTACCCCCTCCCCCACCTCTCTCTCACTCTCTCTCTCTCTCTCACCACGGACATGTAAAAGCAAAAAACCAAAAAAAAAGAACAAACTCCATGGATGACGTACCTGGCTACGCGCGCGCGAACAACAGATGGCGCTAAAGTGACTGGAAGGCTTATTTGCTTAAATATTTTACTTTTACCTTAAATTTTCCTGAACCATATTTACGTCAGAGGCAGACACGTGACGACCCATAAACACTGAGTGATGTCTGTATGTCACCTCCCTAAGCATTTTTCTCACCTTTCTCAACTAGTCTATTGTATGTATGTATGTGTGTGTGTATATATACAGTGTATATATACTGTATATGTATATATATATATATATATATATATATATATATATATATATATATATATATATATATATACACATCGCCCATGCTTGGAAAGTGTTGTCAGCCAACAAGGATGCCTCGCTGAGGGGTGCAGCGATCAACATACATTTGCTAGGTCCTTATATCACGCCTGGCCTGGCACCCACCACAGTACCTAGCTTTATACATGTACCAGCGTTTGTTTGGGTCAAAAAACAAACAGCGGGCCTAGCAACTTCATCCTTCGAGCCTTGCAGAGAAACCAGAAGCCTATACCCTTCTTGCTCCGCCCTCTCCTAAAGGGGAAGGCATATTGTGCGCCACAGAGAGAGAGAGAGAGAGAGAGAGAGAGAGAGAGAGAGAGAGAGAGAGAGAATGTGTATACAACAGGTAAGACAATAATACCATATTTCGTTTCTATTTTCTGTCTTGAAGACATCCATGGTTCTAATACTTATGATAAGGCGTAAGTAGGGGAAAATAAGACGTAAGTAGGGGAAAAGAACACATCCATGGTTCTAATACTTATGAAAAGGCGTAAGTAGGGGAAAATAAGGCGTAAGTAGGGGAAAAGAACACATCCGTGGCTCTAATATATACACATAATAAGGCGTAAGTTGGGGAAAAAAGAATATTGGTTCTGGCTTGCACAAATACTTGACTTGCATCCGGCAAGCCGTCCTTACACGGTCTCCTGAAATCTGCTAAGGTCCTCTGGGCGTTTTTCCCCTTTCACTTGCATCTTTCCTGCCTTCAATGTGATTCTGTCCTCTCTCTCTCTCTCTCTCTATCTCTCTCTCTCTCTCTCTCTCCCTCCCTCCGTCCCTCCCTCTCAGGTCTAGGAAATACCCTCCTCTCTTTCTCCCCGGCCCACTGAAGCCTCCTCCCTTCCAAAGACGCACTGCGGAAGACTTCGCTGAACTAAGGTTTTATGAAAATCGACAAAATAATGGAGGGACATTCCCCAGTGCTAATATATCCCGGCAGTTTTTCTTCTTGATTCTTTTTTTCCGTTTTTGTGATTTACATTTTTAATGATCTAACGTCAATGAAGAGCT